>NW_027272662.1:0-283114 GCF_040938485.1 Diadema antillarum
CACACACACACACACGTGCGCAGTGCATAGCATACACACAAATCCGGAAGACACGCTGGCGACACACACACGTACGCAGTACATAGCACAGGCCCGGAAGCGGAAGACACGCTGATGACACACACACGTGCGCAGTACATACAATACACACAGAACCCGGAGGCGACCACTGACGACCCGCGGTGCATGATAGGTAATCGAATTCACATGCACAGCTCGATTAGGGTAAAATCTCGCACCGATAATATAGGGCCGTAAAGTGCACAATTGCCGGAAACTGCTTGTAGTCCCATTCGTGCCAATATATGCTGTATCGTGTTGGGGCATCATTCTGCTGCAAAACAGTTAATTTTACATACTGGGATTTTTTTGGATATGTAATTAGTAGTAGTCTCTTTGCCATAGATTCTATCTATCTATGCATTCTTATAGTACGTGGTACTGAAGACATAGATAACAGCAACGTCAAAATTACACACCTGGTATTACTGATGTAATTTTAACAGTTAGCATGTAGAGAACTCCTGCTTCAGTCCAGACCACACAAATGTAACGTCACTATCGTTAGACCTCAGGGGCCGCGGAACGGGGGGGGGGGGGGGGGGGGGGGGGGGGGGGGGGGGAAGGGCCGCAGCCCCCCCACACTTTTGGATCCTGAAAAAAAAAAAAGGGAAAAATCGGGGGAAAAATCACGCTTCCCGAATTTCTCACAAAAAGTGTTCTTTAGATCGCTTTATCTTGATTTTAAAAACGCAAAAGCTCTGTCGAGTGGGAGGGGGCATCCCCCTCCCACACCCTCCCCCTCTACCTCATTAGATTTTGTATACATACACATAGATGATGCACATGCGGAATAAGGGCTAAATGCCGTGATTTTGCTATTAACACTTTCCTGAAAAAAAAAAATCCAAATCATTTCCAGAAATCTTTTTTTTTTGGGGGGGTGGGGGAACTAGAAAAAAAATCCAAGTATTGCACCAAAAGTTTGCACCAGATCGCTGAATTTCAGGTCTAAAAATGGAAAATCACCTTCATGTGGGAGGAGAAATATCCCTTTTGTATATACACACTCGTGAGCATGCCTTTTCTGTTTGATTGCTTAACAGACAATGTTCATGAAATTAATTGTAACAATAGATTAATACAAGAAGTTTATTTAAATGCTACCACTTTATAGACAAATTGTTCAATAATAATCCACATCAAAATATCCTGCTACCTTAAACAAGTGGGGCCATTTCAAGTCGATAAAAGACTGAAAAACATGCATCAAATTGCACCATTTACAACATAAAAATGCAAAAAGTTCTCACCGTGGGAGGGGGAACACACCCTCCCCCCCCCCCCCCTTCCGCTCGCTCGGGCTCGGTTGCTTCGCTCCCTCGCATAGTCACTGTTCCTCCCAATATCACAAGATCCTTATCCAGGCTGCGCCGGTGCGTCTAAGCGGGGGGTTTCAAGTCAATAAAAGACGCAAAAAGATGCATCAAAATTGCAGCATTTACAACATCAAAATGCAAAAAGTTCTCCCCGTGGGAGGGGGAACATCCCCTCCAATACCCTCCCCCCCACCTTCCCTCCGCTCGCTCGGGATCGGTCGCTTGGCTTCCTCGCATATAGTAACCACCATCCTCCAAAGATCACAAGATCATTATCCAGGCTACGCCGGTGCGTCTAAAGCGGGGGGTGGGGGGTTGTTGACCTTGATACACATCCCCCCCCCCTCCGGCTGTGCAGCCCCCCCGAACTGAAAAACGTTCCGCGGCCCCTGGACCTAACGTTAGTACTAGATAGTAGCTTGACGGCTAGAGTACAAATGCTTTGCCAAAGTATAACTAGTTAAAGGGATGGTATAGTTTTGGTGAGTAGTTTACATTAGTAGCTAGTAACTAGATAGCCAGACGGCTAGAGTAGAAACGCTTCTTGCTAAAAACTTTATAACTAGTTAAAGGGATGGTATAAATTCACTCAATACTAGTTTTGGTTTCCAGAGTTGAAAATTCAGCTTTTAACTTTTTGCGGGATACTTATAAACTACATTATGAAATTTCAAAAAGGGGGGTCTATGCAATTGAAAGTTGAAAGAGGAATTGAAAGTTAATATGATGAAAATCAGTTTTGAGGGGGTTGTGGGGGGGGGGGGGGGTGCAACCCCCCCCCCCCACAAACAGACATACACTCAAGTTTTGGTTCGTTAGAAAAAAAAAGAGAAAAAAATTGTCCTTCCCAGCTAGGGATCTACAATAATGGATAGCATGCCAAGTAACAGTCAGCTCAATGAAACATCAACGCTCTTGCCATGAAAGATGTTGAAAGATGTTTCCACCTTGGCCTAGTTTTCAGATTGTGAAAATGTATTTTGGCAGAACAATGTCAAGATAGGAATGTTGTGGCAAGCCTCTGTGTTCATGTCATATCTAAGACTAAATTTGGACATTGTATTAAGTTTCTCAAAAATGTTTATCCCCGCTGCGATTCCTATTTCAGGGTGCAGTGACTCTGGATGGGAGGCACACAGACTTTGTTCTCACCCCTTTTGAAGACAGATCCTTTCTTGTTGTTACACAATACCAGAAACTTGGGACACTCGTAAGTATCACAACTTTATTTTCTTTTTTATCAGTCCAAGCTATAACATAAGTTTTTTTTTTTTTTTAATCTGTATGTAGTGACGTGCACTAATCACAAAATGAATACCGGTATGTAGATTTATGAAAAGAAAAAAAAAACAATGTCGTTTTAATACGACGTTTTGTCGAATTACTGCCATTTTGTGAGAAAAATTTCATGTCGGTATGATATCAGTGTTATCACACTTGCGAGACCAGTTTACCTTGTGATATATATAAATTATGAACAATGCCCTTGGATATGAAACCAAACACTTGAATGTTTATGGCATAGTTGATATTCATCTAGCTGTTGCTTTCGTTTTTTGCTTACCTGTTGTTCAAATTGTTAATCTTTCTCTCCCCCCGTCTCCCTCTCCCTTTAGTTTATTACCAGTACTTGAATGACAATAAAAGGGGCCATAAAATGTAGGCAGTATAGATATATCTATGAAAGTTGTAGGGAATACATGATTAATTTACATTTAAAATAAAGTGAAAGTGTAAGCCAGTGACGGATGGATTTTATTTCTTTTCTCTCTTTTTTTTTTTTTTTGTGTGTAGAGAAGAAATTGCTGTCAGGAAAAAGGTCACGAAATAGTCAGTGTGAATGTATATTATTTTCTTCGATATTTCCACCAAAGTTGTTATTCTATGCATGTTACATCGGATAATTGTAGCCCTTGCTTATTTTCCTGTAATTGCTTTCCAACTTGAAAAAGATACTCTGGGTTGGAGAAATGGAGATGAATAAGACAGAATAATTCAGTTGAAATCAAATGCACAGTGTTGTTAAAATATCCACTCACAAATATGTCAATTTACATTAAAGTAGCATCACATTTGCGTAAGGTTTCAATGTGGACTCAAAATATGCTTAATGAGTGAAATTATTAGATTTGATCCCAAAAAAAGATTGTGTAGCATAGAGCCCTTATTCTTAACTTTATAGACTATTTAGAATGACATCTTTGTTGCCTGACAGCAAAGGAACTTGAAGTTTGAACTTGTGTAGGCAGCAATTTATATCAATATCAGATGTACTATTAATAATGGGCAAAATGCAATATTACTGAATGTGTGGGCTAGTGAAGTGTTAATGTATTTCTGTCGATTATTACTGTTAATCCCCCTTTGTGTTCTCATATTTTTCAGATCCATGTCACCAAAGATTCCTTGCCTCTTGATAAGAGGGAAGAGACATACTCCACTCATGTCTTACTCGGCAGAGACGAGGTAAGAATAATCTTGAATGAGGAGGCACCCATCAACTTTAAAGGACAAGTTCACCTTCATATACATGTGGATTGAGATTATGCAGCAATACAAGTAGAATACATCCGTGAAAGTTTGAGGAAAATCAGACAATCCATTAAAAAGTAATGAATTTATAAAGTTTCTGTGTAATCACTGCTGGATGAGAAGACTACTACAGATGATGATGTCACATGCGTAGAACAGTATAAGAAAAATATAAAGAAAATTACACTAAATTTGATTTCATGAAAGAAGTACACATTCCCTCAACTTGTAACTGATATATATGTTAAGGGTAATATCACTCCCCCTGCATGTGCTCTTTTATTAATATTATGCCAGAAAAGTGAAAATATGTTGATTTTTCTTTATATTTTCTTTATATTATTCTACACTTATGACATCACAAGCTGTAGTAGTCTTCTCATCCAGCAATCCCGGAACTAAAACTTGAAGAATTCGTAACATTTATTGGAATGGATTGTCCGATTTTACTCAAACTTTCACCAATGAGTTCTACTAATATTGCTGAAGTCTCTCAATTCACATGTTTCTGAAGGTGGACTTGTCCTTTAATGGCTACATGGCAGTCTGTGAATGAGCAGGCAGCTTGTTTACATCATTTGTTTAAAGTAAATAATAAAGTGTAAAAACTGTCTGTTCCACTGGATTTTCTCCTATAGATTTGATGCCATGAAATTGTTCTTCATTGTGATACTATAATGCACAGTCCAGAATACATTCCACTTCAAATAAGATTGACTTTGGAAGCTTCCATTGCACTCGTTTGTCATGGAGCACGTCTGTGTAATCATTACTGATCAAATATTATTTCCAACAGGGAGCCTTGTGGCTCATGTGAGGGACAGTGGTGTTGTCACACATGTTGGTGACTTTGTACATAACCAGATGACAGGAACTTTGTCACGGACGAATGGTCGATGTTTGCGTCGTGTAGGGAGAAGAGTTATATGGGGTGTGTAGAAGATCATTAAAGAGTGTAAGATGAGTCAATGTAAGACATTAGTGTACAAAACATGACGCAAGGCAAAATTAATTTAGATGGTCTGCTGACTAGTGATTGGTACTGAGGTAAGAGACTTTCTAGGCGTGACAAGTAAATCAAAGTTGCTAGCAGTAGTTGTTGAGAGTGACATGACAGGAGGCAGATCAACTGACCAGTGATCGATGACAGATTTCATGACCCTGTGGGTCACCCTATTTGGTAATTTTATGCTGCATTCTTCTTGTTCCCTTTTGCATCACTCCACTCCAGCCGGTGATCCATGTGTTCGCCCGGAACATAGCCAGCAAGGTCCTAAAGTCGGAGTCGAAGCCACTCCTCCTGAGTCTGGCGCTGGAAGACTACTCGCCAGCCGTTCTCAGGGGCATTCAGAAGGTCATTGAAGACTACCTGTTATGAGAAACAAGACTGGTGAGTTTTCTGGTCCTCAGTATGCTACTCTGCTCATGAGGGTCACTGAGGTATCAACTCTTTATGTGCCAATTTCGCACATCCGACTCAGTTGACGGCGTGCCAACTTCGTTTATTCTGCTCATACCCACAAACCCGCCCAAACAGATCAATATATTGCCAAATGCCGGCAGTACAATGAAAGCTTTTCTCTTGCTTCATTCTGTTCATCTCATATATAGCTTGCATTTTATGTGGTGATTTACTATCAAGCGGTGTTCCCTAATAGATTTTGCACGTCAATTCAAAGTTTCTGTCACTGTTTTGTTTGCAAAAGTCATGCCTTTACACTCATGTAGCTACTGGTCATTTCAAAGAAAAACGGTCATGGCTTTGTCTTACAATTCACATCAAAGCAAAGCTTGGCATTTTCTCTGCATCTTTGCTCACAGCACGTACAGCTTAACAGAAATATATAGAAGTTACATGGATTAAAAAAAACAGAATGTTTTCTCAAAGCATGACTATGTTGGTGTCTCAGAATAATGTGGCACACAGGGGGTTCCCCCCGTAGCACAGGAGTTAACAAACTCTTTGTGTCAAAGAGTAATTTCCTTACTCTTGAAGATAAACCGTCTTTGTATTTTTGTTTAATTTTCTTTATTCAAGGTACTTGACAACTAACTTTCACTGTTTGAGGGTTTTTACTAGTTATTGTTTTGTTGCTTTGTTGGATCTCTTGTTAATATTGTGCTTTCAATCTATGGTGTGATACCAGTTAACCCTTTCTGTGCCAGGGAATTGGGACAATGTGTACAACGCCATGGGGTTTGCTGTGATAAGAGACATTCAGAATGCACAAAGGGTTGACAGATTATTTCAATTCGCAATTCGCGTTTCACGTTTATTTCATTCAAACAGATGAAAAACATCCAGACAAGGTACATAATTGAATTCAGATTGACAATACAAATGTAACAGAATGTGGAGACAGCAAGAAAAACAAAGTTTTATGAGCAGCTGCCACCATAACAAAAGCATTTATAATAAAAGTCATGTTAAGTCGAACAAATACATGTGCATAGAAAGTAGAACCAAAGTAATCAAAAACACATATTGAGAGAAATACAATAGACACATAAAAACAAGACAAAAACAAAACAAAACACACACACAAAGAGTAATACCCGAATACGTAGATTACTTTTCTTTTTCCAATAAAAATGATTTAAATCTTCGTTTAAAAGCATTTAGAGATGGACTCATTTTAATTGCCTGTGGCAAAATTGTTCCAAATTAAAGGTCCTCTGTACAAAACAGAATATAAACCAACATTTGTTTTATTAAGAGGTAAATGATAATTCAGAGGATTTCTCAAACAATACAAATAGATAGCACTATTTAACTGAAACAAGGAAGAAAGACTTGGAGGAGTGCAATTTTTAAAATATAAATACACTGATATTATAATTGTTCAATTCAAAAATATCTAAGACATTACATTATTACATTATTTGTCGTCATACCCCCAAGATATTGTGTAGACAATTTCTCATGGATTTATCAATTGTATTTCTATCTTGGTCTGGAGTTCAGCTTCTCTGTAATTTTTATGTGCTCTTTGGATGGTATTTCTGCAGATGTGGTGACTGCTTGCATAATAAAATAATAATACTGTGATATGTTGCCTAATTTTGAGAAGCCATTGAAAATATCAAAGTGAAATATTAGGGGACGTAATTCAATTCAATTCAATTCAAGTTTATTTCCACAAATTCAGTTTAAAAAACATACAGATAGACAATCAATCAAAATATACATATACAAACCAAAATTATTTCAAGTAAGTAGGCCCTACATAGTCATAATGAAAAAGTGTGTGATGGAGATTAACATAACAATTTGAGTAATGGTTGTAATAATCAGCAGTAGGCCACTGGCCTTTCGAGGCCGATCCCATGAACAAATTTACAATATTGAAGCTGTACGTCATTATATCGTTATATCAAAATATCAGATTTTTGGCCACTATGTGATCAACATTATGTGGGGCAAAGGGTACAAGTAGATGATACACAATAGGATCGAAAGAAGGGGGATGCTCGGCTTTCCCATACATACAATGTACTTCAAGAATCACAACCAGGTGTATGTTTTGTAAATCATTTTGTAAACAAACGTAGTGCACGTCGCACCTTATCACACTTCGAGGTGGAGAGGTACATTCTGTAACACTCACTGTGCAGGATATGTGAGTTTCATGTCTGTAGCATGCAGAATACAGCAAACTATCTACCACTGTGTGCATGTGACATCATAGGAGAGAATGCTTCTTATTCTTTGGCAAACACTTCCACTCTGTTTGGAAGATTTGAATGCTCAGCTTGTCATTGGAAACAAGTGAAGCATTCCCCCTCCCCCTATCTCTTCATACACAATGTTTGAACTCACAGGCCCACAAGTAAACTATGGTACTGTATAATATATAAGCCATATATTTCACGAATTTTGTGAGTCGGGTGTTGTTGTTTTTTTGTGAATTTAGCAACATGCGAAAATATCAACTCTGCTCCTGATGTGAATTCTATGTGTATGCCAACATTTCTCTGTTCTGTCCTGCATTTCACAGTCACGAATTTAACCATTTGTGGAATTGTAGGGAAGTCCGGGTTCACACACAAAAAAAATGACTCGCTACATGTATAATATGCCGTATACGTGTACAATAGTAAGATGGTTTCACTATTAGCTGTCCAGTATAAGTTTTTATAAAATGGGTTCAAGAATGTAGCCAATAGGAAGCGCTGAAATGAGACACACCTCCTTCCTTTACTTCAGTACAACTGCACTGCCTGTAATCCTATGGTAGATTGCCGATCGTCTGTGCGCGCGGCGGCTCCTTTGATGAATTGCATGCATACGCGTACGCGCTGTCAATCCTGTAAACAACTTCTAGTTCGGGCTGCCGGCCGGCCGGCCTGTCTTCCCTTGTGCATAACATATGTGGCGTACGTACGTATACTGTACTATACGTACACTTTGTACAGTACAGTAGACCAAGCGTTATGGGACCGGACGCGTACATGGAGTCACTTTGAAGAGCAAATCCAACGATTTAGCAGGTTAATTCTCACGCCGTTTTCAGAGTATGTTGTCTAGTAGGCCTATATGAGGAGTCTATATCAAGTCTTTAAGGTAAAGGGTGCATATTCTATGTAAAATAAGTAAGTTTTCATGCGGGTGTCCGGAAACCCAACCCCCCATTATACTTATACACACTGTACTGTATGTGCGGGACTTCCGCGAGTGCGACGTGCGTAAAAGTTTGGGACGAACATCTTCGGACGTCTTGACCCACAAAGGTACGTGAAAAACGCTGAAAAATGATGTTAGTTTTCGAATTTTCGACCCATTTTATAAAACAAATGATGCACAGGATTATTTCGTGGCGTTAGTGTAGGCGTAGCTCACTCTCGGGTATTTACAATGTAGTGCAACATGCACTCGGCTTCGCCTCGTGCATGTTTCACAATTGTAAATACCCTCGAGTGCACTACGCCTACACTAACGCACTCTATCCTGTGCATCATTTGTATAACATTACGCTATTCAAAATACTTTGTATTTGCCACAAATACATGCTAGAAGCATTATGTGTTGGGACCCTCTTTACTACTATGTACTTATGTCTATTTTTATACCCCCACCCACACATAGTGTGTAGGGGGGGTATATAGGAATCATCCTGAGGTCGGGTGGCCGGTCGGTCGGTCGGTCGGTCGGGCGGGCGGGCGGTCGGGCGGTCGGGCGGTCGGTCCGTTGCAAAATCTTGTGGGTCGAACTCCTCTCTCATTTTTTGAGCAATTGACCCCAAATTTGGCATGTGTGACCACTATCAAAGGTAGATGTGCAAGACACCTTTTTCGTTAGTATCACATAATGCGTTGCCATGGAAACGGCATATTTTCGTAAAAACTTGTGGATCGAACTACTCTCTCATTTTTTGAGCAATTATCCCCAAATTTAGCATGTGTGACTGCTATCAAAGGGAGATGTGCAAGACACCTTTTTCGTTAGTATTGCATAATGAGTTGCCATGGCAACGGCAAATTTTAAAAAAATCTAGCAAAATGTAGTGGATCGAACTCCTCTCTCATTTTTTGAGCAATTGACCCCAAATTTGGCATGTGTGACTGCTATCAAAGGTAGATGTGCAAGACACCTTTTTTATTAGTATCGCATAATGCGTTGCCATGGCAACGGCATATTTTCATAAAAACTTGTGGATCGAACAACTTTCTCATTTTTGGAGCAATCAACTTCAAATTTGGCATGTGTGACCGCTAGCACAGGCAGATGTGCGACCGCTAGCACAGGCAGATGTGCAAGAGACCTTTTTCGTGATTATTTCATAATGCGTTGCCATGGCAATGGAAGATTTTCATATAAATCTTACAAAATGTTGTGGATTGCTCTAATCTCTTAGTTTTGTAGCAATTCAGTTTGAATTTGGGATATGCGATCAATGTAATGTATATTTGTGCAAAACACATTTGATGTGTGTGGTGATGAATCTGTTGCCATGGCAACAGAATTTTTTTTTACCAATCATACAAAAATGTGTGGATTAGCCTAACTCCTTCAGTTTTCAAGCATTTGGCTTAAAATTTGGCACATGTGACCACTATTGTATGTAGATGTGGATACTTACTACTTCGTCATTTTTTATCAATGTGTTGCCATGGTAACAGCATAGTTTGAATGAAAGTCATACGAAAATATTGTGGATGAAGTTAACTCCCTCAGTCTTAGAGCATTTGACTTGAAATTTGGCACACATGACCACTATAGTATATAGATGTGCAAACTTAATCTTTCGTCAGTGATGAACAATGCGTTGCCATGGTAACAGCTTTTTTTAACAAAAAAACATACAAAAATATTGTGGATTCAGCTAACTTTCTTTAGTCTTCAAGCGTTTAGCTAGAAATTTGGTACACATTACCACTGTGGTACGTAGATGTGCAAAGGTAATCTTTCGTCAGTGGTGATCAATGCGTTGCCATGGTAACGGCATATTTTGAATGAAAATCATACAAAAATATCGTGGATTCAGTTAAATCCCTCACTATTTGAGCATTTGGCTTGAAATTTGGCACATGCAACCACTATAGCATATAGATGTGCAAACTTAATCTTTCTTCAGTGGTGAACAATGGGTTGCCATGGTAACAGCAGCTTTTCACTAAAATGCATACAAAAATATTGTGAATTCAGGTAACTACCTCAGTCTTTGAGCATTAAGCTTGAAATTTGGCACATGTGACCACTGTAGTACGTAGATGAGCATACATAGTCTTTGGTCATTGTTGATCAATGTGTTGCCATGGTAACAGTATGTTTTGAATGAAAATCATGTAAAAATAGTTTGGATTCAGTTAACTCCCTCAGTCTTTGAGCATTTGGCTTGAAATTTGGCACAGGTGACCACTATAGCATATAGATGTTCAAACTTAATCTGTCATTATTGTTGAACAATGCGTTGCCATGGTAACAACAATTTTTCACCAAAAAGCATGTGGATTCCGCCAACTCCCTCAGTCTTTGAGCATTTAGCTTGAAATTTGGCACACCTAACCACTATGGTATGTAGATGTGCAAACTTAACCTTTCGTCATTGTTAATCATTGTGTTGCCATGGTAACAGCATAGTTTGAATGAAAATCAATATAAAACGAGACATGAAAACTCGTCACATTGAGGACGAGTTAGGTGATACGCTTGTGGTCATCAGATGACGGTCATCTGTGATCGACAAGAAAAGAATGTGATATAGGCACCTTGAAGTTATATTGAGCGTGCATGCGAAACCGTTTCTGTAACCACTCGGCCACGGGTCATCCACGGAAATGGTAAGACAAAAAAACAACAACAATGTATAGATATAACAGGGGGAAAGTCAATGCCCACTCAACTAACGTGGCCGTGTGAACATCTATTGCATTGCTAGACGGAAAAGCGGCCTTGTAACGACTGAGGTCGCTATGCCATTTCTGGCAACTTGGGAAAAATACGTCCCGCAGACATAAAACCTATAATCGGCTGGTTTTGATACCTTGCCTTTAATCACAATTTTCAGTGTAATGACGTCATCAAATTACAAAACAATGACATCGTCTTGAAAGACAATTGTTCAAAGTACAACACCTCAGTCGTCGTCATTACATACTATGATCGGTTTGACAAAGTCAACCTGCAAAATTTTGCTGCAGTCGAAGCAATGTGGTCTCCAACACACAAAAAAGAGGGATATGGCGTGTGTGTGTGTCTGTGTGTGTGTATAGGTGCGTTTATATACGAACGTGATTTCTACATGGACGAATATGTAATACAAAATTGAAGAAAAAACAAGTAAAATAGCTAAGTATTTTGTTTCGTGATCTTGACGGGTTCGAACCCGCAACCTCAAGTCTCTGAGACGTCGCCTTTATCCACTCGGCCATACGTCTCGACGAGAAAATATGGGGAACGTAAACTTATGTATGTGAAAGATACATGAGGAATCGTTTTGTCCACATTCCATTTTCATTTTCAGTTTTAAACTGCAAAATTGTCAATCTGATGAAAAGATTTCAAGAATAAAATGCATGATTACTGCAGCTTATTGTCTCAGCTACAACATACTAAAGTTTCAGAGGAAATGAAGCAAAATCAGATGAGATAAAGGTGCTTAAACGTTGTTAAGTCAATGCATGGTTTAAAAAAAAATCACCTCCCATAGACAATACACGTAAACTTGTCCGATTTTGCGTCTTTACCTTTAATCACAATTAAAGGTATGATGACGTCATCAAATATCAAAAGCATGACATGGACTTAAAAGGCAAATGTTCAAAGTACAACATATCTGAATTTGGGATAATATTGAGCTTAAACAACAGAGATACGAGTAAATGAATGTCAGAAATAGTACCTCAAAAAAATTAATTCCACTTTTTTGATTTCAGATGATGATGATGACGTCATGAGTTTTCCTGGCAATATTGGTACTTGAAACGTTATTTCCAATTCATATGCTTTTGTAATATGCAAGAGAAATATAGGGTCAATGGACGATTTAAAGAGCTATGGCGAAATAAACAAAGACATGTTTTTTCACTATATTTGCAGAAAGACGCGCGCGCGGAATTTCAACTTTGACGCCAGTGCATTCCTTTGTTATAGGTCAAAATCGATCGGAAATCAATGAATATTGTTACTCAAAGTATCAGAAATCCAAATCGGTCAAAAAAATTGCATTTTCATGTTAGTTACGCCCTCTGCGCGCGAAATTGCGCGGACGGACGCGCACGCGAGAAAATGTTTGAAACGCTTAAAATTGTCTGAAACTTCGAGATTTCCCATTGGGAAGTCGTTTTGAGCCTTTTAAAATTTTGACGCGCGCAAACGCGCACGTAATGATGACCTGGGTAACTAGCGTTAAAATGTAAGATAGAGCGTGACCTGAACTTTATGTCCACCGAAAATGATACAGAAATGATATCTAGTTATGAAGTTATGATCGATCATGTGACAAGGTCCGAAAATCACAAAATGGCGCCTAGATGACGTCATAGATATGTTACTGTCATGAAAACCTTATTGTGGCTAGATATTGTTATGAGACATGTTGACTGAAAATGTCATGTTATTCCGTAATGTCATTGTTGAGATATTGACGACACAAAATGTGGCAGAAAGAAAGAAGAATAAAAAAAAAGAGAAATTTTGACAATCACAATAGGTGATACGCTGATAGCGTATCACCTAAATATTGTGGATTCAGGTAACTCCCTCAGTCTTTGAGCATTTGGCTTGAAATTTGGCACATGCAACCATTGTAGTACAGAGATATGCAACCATTGTAGTACAGAGATATGCAAACTTTGTATTTCATCATTTTCGAACAGTGTGTTGCCATGGTAACAGTGCATTTTGAATGAAAATCATACAAACATTTCAATTAGATTCTTACTCTCTATGTTTAGAGCGTTTTGGCTTCATATTTGGCACATGTTACCTCTACATTACCTAGATGTGCAAAAACTCTTTCGTCAGTGTTGAAAATGTGTTGCCATGGTAACAGTATATTTTGAATGAAAATGATACACTGATATTTTGAATTCAACTAAGCCCCTCATCCTGTTAGCATTTGGCTTGAAATTTGGCACATGTGATGGCTATGATACATATATAGTTGTGCAAAACTTCATTTTTTTCTTAATATCCAACATTGTGTTGCGCCGTGGTTATACAATTTTTAATAAAAACCATAGAAATCGTCAGTTTATTTATCTTGCTCACTCAGTTTTTGAGCACTAGACTTGAGATGTGGGACATTTGACTAACAGTGAGCAATACATTTATTTACTGTTGGACAGTGCATTGCCTTGGTAATTTTTTTTTCATTAAAAAGTTTTAAAAAATCCTGGTTGAGCTAATTTCCTCAGTTGTGGGTGGGGGTATATTAATCACAATGAGTGATAGTTCTAGTTTTAGCAACTTTTGGGAGTCTGTTTTGATGAGATTTCATTACAATGAGAAAATTGTCATGGTCCAGACTGCTGTTGCTGATTCTGAATGTTTTTAAGGGTCACATGTACTGTTGAAAATGAAATACACGTAAATTGTGAATAGGATTGTCGGTAGTTCCCGAGTCCAAACGATCTAATTGTAACTTTATCTGCCTCTTTATCATTCTACAAGTTATTTTCAGAATATACATGTATTTGTTTGTGTTGAATCCACATCATTTGCCCATGGAGCTACCCCATAATTAGTCCATCAACATTCTTACTTGCCTCTTGCTATTGACCAAATACCTAGAACCCTGTCCATGTTTCCAACCTTTTTTTAGTATTGATTTTCTTTTTTGTTTCTTTTTTGTTATACTGTGTCCATCAAAGTTGGTATGCAGTGGCGGATCCAGGCGGGGGCGAACCGCCCCCTAATGTCTTGTTAAAAAAAAAAAAAAAAATTAAAACGAAAAAAAAAATGGGGGGGGGGGCCTTTAATTTTGTAAAGGCGCCCCCTCTTTATGGAATTCCTGGATCCCCCCTTCCTGGTATGTATTGCCAAGCTTCATGTAGCTTTATGTAAAAAAAAACTTGTGTAAGTTTGTTGTAATCTTGACTTGTATGCAGTCTTTCTTAATAGTGCTCGTGGACAACATCATCATCATTACTTTTGTAGATCATGATAGGTTAAAGAATTTTTTGTTGTGTGAGATAACTTCATCTTCTTCTTTTTTCCCCATTTGTTCTATTTTTCTTCATTTCAGCGAGAGAGAGATGTTAGGGCAGAAAATGCAGCTGAGCCATGGTGAATGTATCTGGTCCTCCTGTTCAGGGGTTGAATGAGCAGTGATCTGCGTGCTACCATCAAAGCAGGACATTGCTGGCAGTTGGGCGCGACAGAGAGCTAGCCGTGCAGATGTCCCACCTGCCGCTAGCAGGACATTGATAATAGTCATATCATATTCACTGTGCCTGCATCCAGTGACCCATTGGAGACATACTGTTTCAAACTTCAGTTGGCATTTCTCCACCAGTAGGTTGACATTGGACTTCAGGGTCCATCTAGAAGTCTTGTTTATCAAGATGTGTCAAATCAAACTGATGCTAAACTGCAATTTTTCTGAGCTTGCTGATTTGCCGTCTCGCTCCTTTTGCAGGCTCACATTGTAGCGTCTTCTAAATTGGTGCACACACATTGCAATATGTACTTACAACCACCTTATTTCAAACGGTTTGTGGTAACTAATGTGTGTCTTAATAAGTGAACCCAGGTAATGAAGGCTTGTGGAGTACCAACTGTGATTCTCACACCAAAATCGCTTTTCCATAACAATATACAGTAGGACTTTGATTATCCAGCCACGTCGGTACCGTCCGGCGAGCGTCCGGATAATCGATTTGGCCGGATAAGAGAGAATTGCTCAAATACAGCACTTTCTAGCATATCATGCTTAGCAATTGCCAGGGGAACACACGTTATTACCAATTCACTAATATCATGATTATCTGCATTCCATTATCATGTTTCAAACTTCATAAATTGGTATGAAAATTAAACAAAATAATTATAAGTAAAGTCTCCCTTCATGTACATGTATTATTTCTTATGATTGATAATAAACGACAATGAGATCGATTCAAATTCATGAAATTCTTCCGTCAAGATGTTTTTATTGCACCTGATTGACAAATTGCCCTACATCAACGTAAATAATCAGTCAGTTGCAATGAGATCGATAATGCGAATCATCAAATAGTGCTGCTGTATTGTACTGTAACCACTGCTATGCACTTGGTGCCAGTGGCAAGCACGGCGCCAGTCATTGACGTCATCTCATGAACTGTTCCGCTGCGATGATTGGAATATGTCCCATTGTGTATTTGCACGATGAATGATTGAATGTGCGTTTCTTTTGAGTGAGATTTGGCACTGTTAAAAAATACTGTACTTGAAAACTTCAAAAAGTGTCTGACAGACGTCCAGATAACAGAGAATCCGGATAATCGACGGCCAGTTAATTGAGGTCCTACTGTAATAAGCATAAATGTTAACTATAAGATGTAAACTAAATGCTGATTTTATTATTTTTTTTTTTGTATGTGTAGGAGCTCCATACGGTATACCGAAATTGCCCTTGATCATCATACACTAGTCAGACATTTTATAAGCTTTTTTAATAGAACCAGTGGTTTGGGATGGGCATTTGGGGAAAGGTTGACAGCTGTGACTACATTTGAATTTGAATTTATATTTCGTCGCTGGGGCGACAAGACCTCGTATCTACAAAATGTCAAATGTTCAGGAGAGCCAAAAAACATGGTGGCCAAAGCACTATAGGGAATGGGATAGCCTTTCCTTTGACATGCGATGGCGGCTTCATTTTTGGGGTAAGACAGTTGGGATTTTGCCAGGACATCACTTGACCTATTATTTGACCATTAATCAAAAAGAGTAATTTTTACAAAAATTCAAATACAAGGTCTTGTCACCCCAGCGACGATTTATTAGTGTATTTCTGTCAGTTGGTGTCACCAGGAGACAAATTAAAGTTTTGTTGCTTGGCAACAGATTAACCATTACGAACTTCCTAATTGATGTTTAGTTAGCAAAGCATGTAATATATTAATAAACATAAAACATTAAATGTAATGCAGGCAAGATACAATCTCCAACTTGATGATCTCTGCATTATATATCTCAAAACAGGACCCACTATGCTTTTCATACAGTGTTTTTTTCCCCTCCCAGTTAGGCAAACTTTGTCACAGTATTTACAGCCTGCAAAAGCAAAGCACTCTGACGGAAGTGACATTTTTCTTTTTGTTTGCACGTTTGTTTTTATTTGGGGTACATGCTTGTTTTTGTGTGTGTGTGCGTGTGTGTGTGTGTGTGTTTGTGTTTGTTTTTGCCGGATGTGGTACATGTCATGTCCAATGAGCAGGGGATGTTATGAAACCCTGCCAACCCCAAAAGCAGATTTTGTCTGATGCAATGAATTAGTTGCAGATTCAGATTTAGGCCATTCAGCACATTACTCGTTACAGTGGATGAAATGAAAAAAAGTTAGAGACTTCTCATATTTTCTTTTGTACGAAGGATAAACATTTTGATATGGTGAACACACACTAGTTTGCAGCTATGCGAGAATCTTGCACTTCATATCATGAAACATCCAGTTTTATTTTAACACAAATTTCTTATTATGAAATTAATGTGTGAACAATACAAAATAATTTACATTTGACATGGTCACACAAAGAAGTGCAATGAAGTCTCAAGCAGATGAGTTTGCACAATGACTTTTAATGGTTCAAACATATATCATCATACTATAACCAGCTCAACAAACCAGCATATAGTGAATACAAAATACTTCACATTTAAGAGTAGCAGTATTTACATATCATTTCATCATACAGTGTACAACAATCTATTCAATATGTACAGTCGACTATGTACAGTAACATTCCAATAAATCGACCATTTGTATCGCAGATCTCCTCAGATCATTCTACACCATCAACATTTCAAATGACGAAATTCATTCACGCTTGGACGTTGTACTGTATACTTCCCCTGTGTGTTGCCTGAACACAATTTTTCCAATGGCCCAAAATCTGGGTCACAAAATCCCTACACACTTCTAAACATCTACAGTTTTGTCTGCAGTCAAATTGTGGTATGTTTCATCCATCCGGACTGAGAAAAGTACACTGACCTACGTACAGTGTCATCAAGATGTTGGGTAACGGATTTCAAATATGAATTATGATAGGAGATCTTTAGGGGAAACTTATTGCATGAGGGTTGGGAGATGGCATTCACCTTTTTAGTGACCACTGATTACTTTGCTGATCGAGCTTTGGATTCCCTGATTAACCCTTTAGCAACTGAAGATTCTGTATATAATGGCATATTATTCCCTGGAAGGTACAGCAATACTCATTTCGACAACTTTCTAAATTATGCAAAATAGATCACTGCATGTTTATTTTTGTCTATTATCAGTTATGTTTATTTGAAAGCCATTAAGATCTTACCACGAGATTTGGGTGTCACAGAAATAATTCTGACATACTTTGGTTGACCTTTGACTTCTTTAAAATTACGTAATTATATCTTCTATACGAGAACAATAAAAATAGTGAAGCATAAAACTATAAAAAAGCAAACGGGCGGTTTCGGACGGTTCAGTTCTAATGGGTTAATCTAGCAAGAAAAATGTGGGAGAGGATTTCAGATTCGATTGGCCCCTACAGGAAAGAGGTACTGTGTAATATGTCAATTGCTGCAAAGCCACTTTATACAAGGAGTCATAGCGCATGGTGTATGTTACACTTCTGTTAGCCCCATTTATGCCAATGGGTCAAATGTGAACTAATTTCACACACATACAATGTACAGCCAAACAGGAAATGTATGTGGCAAGTATAGGGTTAAAAAGATGAATTGTGCACGGTGCCAAGTGCGATGGTACAAGATTTCAGATAGGGTAAGAGATGAGATACACTCTTCCGCACAGTGAAGTAGAATTGAAATTTTTTATTGTTTTATCGCGGTCACAAAGGCAATTTACTATATGTTTCTACAACACCATGGACATCTAAGGGCTTGGTCCATGTCAAGGATTTGGTATTGTAATTACAGCCATTTCTCATGGCACAACATTTGTGGAAAACTGCAAGTTGGACGAAGAGCAAATGTTTGGCTGTGCCATCATGTGCTAGCCTATCCAAAAAAGTTTGGCAGCTATTGCGAACTGGATGGTGAAAGCACACAATGGCACTTTCAACGAAGGTTATGCAATAGGCAGTCAACCAATTGGGCACCAAGAATCAGTGTGGGTGTTGTATAATCGACAATTGTTAAAACAATAGCAAACACAACCTTACATCCCGTGCCACCACTTTTGGGTTTCTAATGATGTATAACAAAGGATAAGAATAGACAACCATTTCATTAAGACAAAGCAAACTGGTTGTGTGCCCAAGGAATACCGGTATTTCTGGCAGTGGTGTGCACTGATAACAAAACTTTTATCGTTACTGCCCTAGACAGCCAGTTTTGTAAAGTTTGCTCTCACGCTTTACAGCATCTGAAAATATTCAGAGACCTCAAGTACTCTCGAACTTGTGGCTATTATTAGGCCTGTCATGATGGACAAGATTAGGAAGTGGGCTAGCTGCCAGTATCACACCCCACGATGCTATAATCTGACCTACCTGCTTGCCCCGAGGCAATCACCACTCACTCTTGGGCAAGTAAAACGAGTGGGCACTGGTGTGTTCTGATCAAGTATTTGGCCTTTGCTGAAATGTCTGTTTGATCAAGTACCGGTACATGTTAGTGGAGGAAAAATCTTTTGTAACACCATGAACCCATGCACTGGTGAGGGAGAGGCTAAAACAACACGTGAAACGGGATCTCAGACTGCAAACATAACCCCATTGTAAATCAGTATGGCTCTTGAAGGTCAGTAAACACAGCTAAGTACTATCACGTAGCAGCAATTGTCGGTTTCTGGATATGAAACTGCGATGCGTGCAGTACCGGGTTGGACGTTATATGAATAGAAAATTATAGAGAAAGACTTGAAAAAGGTCAATACTTAAGGCCTCACTACCCTCTGTTAGATCTCAGTAATACGCTGCAACATGAGTGGATAATTGGCAGAGTGCCAACTTTTTGCACCCATGATGAGTAATAACAAGCCCAGTTATATTACCCTGCACTGATACTACAGAGGTCTTTTTTCCTTCTTCATTTTCATATCTACTTATGTTTATGAAATCCCCCATAATTTTTTCTCATAAGTGACTGAGATTGCCAAGAGCTCATCATCAACTCGTTAACACAATGAACTGGTTTCGTCATCCTACGAGTCTTGTTTCCGCCTCATGTGCCTACGTGATGGGTGGGGCCTCTTAGCTCCTCCCCCTGACTACACCTCTGGGAGAGGCTCCTCCTCCACCTGGAGGAGTCCCAGGTCCTCCAGAAACTTCTTCTCTTCCTCCTTGAAGTCGGCGTACTCCACCCGCTGCTTGTTCTCCACCTCGTCCATGCTCGGCTCGGCCGGCTGCGCCATCTGCGGGCAGAGAGAAATATTCAGATATAGGTAAGAGCGCCCTCGCTGTCAAGCGCACGGTCAGGTACAGGGTACAGACCTCTCAACCTTTCTGAATTTGGAGGAAAGAATCTGAATTTAACCATTCCCAGCTCTTGTTTTGATAGGCGTTTCCTATTTTTCGCGGTAATTTTATTACACACTCCTATCAAAAGTATATGGGAACTGCTCTTTCTTTTCTACTTTTGAGTCAAATCATCCCTATTTTTCAGTCAGTTAGGTTGGGAGGTCTGAGGGTATATCTCTACTTTTTCTCATCTTGGCCGAGTTTTGTTCAGTGGCAATATATACATGCAGGTAATGTCCAGGTACTACTCAATGTAAAACCTTTCATTTTCTAAATGATATCAAGTTGAAGTTTTGGAAAATAACTGATCATCACTTTTACATAGATAAGGGAGTCTAGAAAAACTGATCAGAGTACAAAGGTCTTTTAATGTGCGATTAACATCAACAGCAGCAACTCTTCTCAATGAATCTGTTTACAGATGATGAAAACTGGAAATATGATGCCAGTGCAAACCTCTTGAAACGTATCACTACCACTGAAAGAAGCAATTCTCTTTAAGCAATCCGTAAACTGTAAACACCATATCATGTTGGGGGTATAACATTTTGTGAAGTGGAACTTGTAAGCCAATTTTACAAGTGGCTGAACCTACAATCGAGAACCACGTAGGCCGAGTGAGAAATAAGTGTAGTACCTTTTCAGATGAGCACTTTCTAACCTAGGAGACAATACACAGAGCATTTTTGCTACACAAAGCAATATTTTTGCAAGTTGTTAATTTCATGAATATTAGTGGACTTGCAAAATTTGTGAAAACTATGAAAATGCAGAATGTACCGCACATACAGTATTCTTTTTCATAGTAATTAGTCCACTACAGTGGTTCAATCACCCTCAAAATCGATGGTGTGTTACATTAAAGGGAGCATATAGTTTTGGTTGAGACCTAACTTCAGGTTTCTAATATTTTTTGTGAGATGATGAGAAACCTCTCATAAAATATGAAAGAACATGTACTTCCAAGAGGGATTCAATATTTATTTGATGAAAATCGGGTTTAAAATGGTTGAGATATCCAAAAAATAGCATTCCTAATAAAATGCAGGACTCACATTTTATTAGGATCGCTTTGTTTTACTTTGTTTTTGGATGTTTCAGCAATTCCAAAACCGATTTTCATCTCATAAATTTTGAATTCCTGTTAAAATGGTATGCTCTGTAAACAGAGTGTGGTTGGAAATGACAAATTCAAGCATTGTCAAGTTTTCCCAAAATTCCCTTACAAACCACATGAATCCTCCACATGGCTACAGGTTAGTCCAAGAGGTAAAAAGTGCTGAAATTACACAGCAAATCATGACAATCCCCTTGATTTTCCACAATTCTCAACAATCCACTTGCATCATCAGTTTTGCTGCAATTTCAGCAAAACTTGGTGAGTGCATCTAGGAGGGTACTTACTTCAGGAGTACTGATATCAGCAGAACAAGTTTTGCTGTAATTACAGCAAATCTCTTGGACCATCACACATGCTCAGGAAACATGATGTATGTGCAGGTCATGCAGACCAAATTTTGCTGTAATTTCAGCAAAATTATATAGGCCTTTGGACAGATGCTGGAGTGCATATTGTAGGACCTAATCATGTTTATGATTTTTTTTTTTTTATTATGCATATGTCATGGTTTGTTGAAATTGACAATATTAGTATGTAAATCCTCACCTTATTGTCAACTAAATGCGATGACTTTGTCTCATATGATGGATTTCAAACATGTTTAGGCTTTCACTCTCCATGATAAAGCTGACAGAAGTAAGACAAGTCACTCATCAACTCAATTTTTTGTCTTTCATTCTATTTCCTCTTTACTCCACAAAGCATATCTCAGTACATCTATCAACAGATACCAAATAATTGTAAATGATATAGTAAGATTTGTGTTTATTGTTGAAATACATTTCTTTATTTCCATTTTTTTTTTTTTTTTTGGGGGGGGGGGTGTTACAGTTTGGTACTTGATATGTAGCGTTTGTAATACAAATGGGAATTCATACAAGAAAAAGAAAAATGCTTTATCAGAAAAGAAGAATACTGACAGTTAAATCTAGGGCAATATACATGTACATTTACAGACAGAAGTCATGCAAAATACTAGTATGCTGCATGTGCTTTCTCGTCATTTCAAAAACACTGCAATCATTATGGCATCTTGGATATGAATTGCTCAGATGATACAAACTTAGGATAAATAAAAGACATACACAATTTCATTCAAAATAATTAAATAGCTTCAATGACTAACAGTCAGGCCTTATGAATAATAATTGTTCAAATTTTATGAAACTGCTCCTATTGATTGATTGAACAGATAAAACAAAATAAAAAAATACCTCACAAAAGTTTCCTTCTGAGAAAGGTGGTTAGTCTTTCTAAATAGAGATAATTAGCTGTTTTTATACTTTCACATGATTATGAGGCTTACTCAACAAACTTATAGAAAAACAATAAAACACAAAAGGGACCGACTCAAAAACAAATCAAAATGGAGGAAAATGGATACTTTTTCTTTCTTTCAAAATATTTGATGAGCTTTGCAAATGATTTCTTTGCTCTTTCTCATATTTTAAGTGTTTGTATTCATTTTATTCATTTATTTATCTATTTTTGCATGTAAAAATTCATGAAATTATTAATTAAGTCCCCAACATCAGGGACAATTTAAGGCATGGAGGTGCCAGTGACCCTGTAGAAATATTATTTTACTCACCTTTAAAACACCTGTAAGTTCACTCATCTACATAACATAGCGGTCACGTGTGCCAAATTTCAACCTAAATGCTCAAGACTTAGGGAGGTTTCCACAGTATTTTTGCACGATTTCCATTGAAAATATTATGCTGTTACCATTGGGCATCACATTGTTCAACAATGACCAAAGATCGAGTTTGCACATCTGTGTAGCATGGCAGTCATATGTGCCAAATTTAAATCTAAATGCTCAAAGACTGAGGGAGTAAGCTGAATCCACAATATTTTGTATGCTTTATAGGGAAAAAATGTTGTTACCATAGTAACACATACTTCAACAATGACAAAAGATTAAATTTGCACATTTTTGTACTACAGCAGTCACATGTGCCAAATTTCAAGCTAAATGCTCCAAGACTAGGGAAGTTAACTGTTTCCACAGTATTTTCGTAGGACTTTTATTCAAGATATGCTGTTACCGTGGCAATTCATTGTTCAACAATGGCAAAAAAATTAAGTTTGCACATCCACATTTTGTACATACCAGAGTGGTCACATGGGCCAAATTTCAAGCTAAATGCTAAAAGACTGAGGGAGTTGGCTGAATCCACAGTATTTTTGTATGCTTTTTAATGAAAAAAATGTTGTTAGCATGGCAACGCATAGCTCAACAATGATGAAAGATTCAAGTTTGCATATATCTACGTACTATAGTTGTCACATATGCAAAATTTCAAGCCAAGTGCTCAAAGACTGAGGAAGTTGACTGAATCCACAGTAATTTTGGATGATTTTCATTCAAAATATGCTGTTACCATGGCAATGCATCATTCAACAATAACCAAAGATAAAGTTTTCACATCTATCATAGCAGTCACATGGGCTAAATTTCAAACTAAATGCTCAAAGATTTAGGGAGTTAGCTAAAAAGCATATAAAGGTATGCTTTTCAGTGAAAAAAATGCTGTTACCAAGGCAACGTATTGATAAACGTCTAGATAGAAGATGTGTTCTGCACTTCTGCACAGTAGTCGTCACATATGTGCCAAAATTCAAGTCAAGTACTCCAAAAACACAGGGAGTTAGGTTAATCCACTTTTTTTTGGTATGATTGGTACAAAAACTGCTGTTGCCATGGCAACATATTTGTTCACATATACATCAATGGCATCTTGCACAACTACACCTTACATTGACGGCATCTTTTATCCCAAATTTGAACTGAATTGCTGTACAAGTGATAGAATAGTTTGATCAACCACAATGTATAAGATTTTGTCAAAATTTGCTGTTGCCATGGCAATGCATTATGCAACTCTAACAAAAAGCGTTTGCACATCTTCCTTTGAAAGTGAACATACATGCCAAATTTGGGGTCAATTACTCAAAAAATGAAAGAGTAGTTCCATCCACAACATTCTGTATTTTATTTTTAATTTGCTGTTGTTATGGCAATGCACCAGGCGATACCAATGAAGAAAGTGTCTTGCACATCTTCTTTTGATAGGAGTTACACATGCCACATTTGGGGTTAATTGCTCAAAAAATGAGAGTAGTCCAATCAATAATTTATAAAGAAAATTTGCCATTGTCATGGCAACGCATTATGCGATACTAACAAAAACGGTGTCTTGTACCTTTGTATCTCCATGGGTCAAAATAGTCTAGGACCCTGTTTAATCAAAAGATAAAACTGATTTTAAATTGCTGCCACAGACTTATGATAGAAGTCAATTTTGCAATCAATTCTAACTCTTCATAATACGAGACCAAGTACAGTTAGGATTTAAGGCATGGCGTTAGAAATCGCTGTTTCATGTTCACAAAAAGTTTTATGTCTGGTTTCGATGACACTTGTGCAGTCTGGTAATTTTCATCTTTATTTCCTTTTTTTTTTAATTTCTATTTGCGCATCCCTGTGTCTTAACCATCATAATTATATCACCTGTCCTTAATAAGAAGGGATAGCAAAAAGTAATTACCATCACAAAGATACCAGTACACATCTTCCCCAGAGAGTGGCTGGCGATACAATGAGACATGAGTCCATTGTATTCCTATCTGCGCGGCAAACCCAGTTTGGCACATGCTTTAAATATTTTGAGTGGCAGCATCGAACATCTGGCAAAGGATATAAGATGGTTGTGACTCCATTCTTTTTAACCTCCTTGGATTTATATATCACACTTTGTATCATTCTGTGATAAGGCAAATATTAAGGACATGTCCACCTTCATGTACATAAGGATTGAGAGAATGCAGCAGTATTAGTAGAACACAAAGTTTGAGAAAAATCAGACAATCCATTTAAAAGTTATGATATTTTTTAAGTATCTGCACAGTCACTGCTGGATGTGAAGACTGCTACAGTGTTGGTGTATGATGTCACTTGCATACAACGATTGAAGGAAAATAAAAAAGAGAATTTCACAAAACTTGACTTTTTTAATAAAGTGTGCTTTTCTTCGACCTGTTACTGAAGTATGATAAGGGTAATATTATTCCCCCTGTCTTCTGACAGAGAGAAGTTGAGTGTTCTTGTGTTATGCGAAAAAAATGGGAATATGTTGAATTTTCTTTAGTCTTTCTTTATATCGTTGTACACATGTGACATCATAAGCTATCGTTTTTTCATCGAGCTGTGGCTGAGCAGAAACTTCAAAATTCATAACTTTTGAACTGATTGTCCGATTTTCCTCCAACTCTCACTGTTATGTTCTACTTATTTTATTTTGCTGCATTCACTCAACCCATATGTCCATATAGATTTTTTAACTCTTATGTTATAATGATCTGTACTACCCTAAATCATGTGGCACACTAGTATGCATTCTGTATTAACTGATGCATCTGTTAAACTACCAGATACTTGAAGGTGCGACCATTATGCCCCTGGATTTACATCAAACTTTGGACTGATGCTGCTTGTTGGTGATGTTGCGTGAAGCTGGAATCCATCAAACTGATACCCTAGAAATGAAATGAACAAATGAGAAGAGTTAAAATTTGTACTGAGGAGAGTTCTGCAAAAACTGCAGCATGTATTCTTTCACAAAGCAACAGTATGCTGCTCTGTAAAGCTTACAATAATGTACTGCAACATATTTTTACATTAATTTTCATTTTCATTTTCTTCCCTTAAAGCTTAACATTGCTCTGATGCCAGAGACTAAACAAAGTTGTAAACAAGCAAAATACAAAATGCGTGCTCCTTCGATTCCTAATTGTATGAGAAGTTTTCTACAAGTATCCTTAATTAATTACAATATTATTTCTATTCAAATCTTTAAGTCCTACACAATAATGGTAAGTCTACCACAGATCACATATTAGTGCCTTGTTGCACTGTTTTGTAACATTTGCTATTAAGCAGGAATTCCATTCCAGGTTCAAGCTGATTTTAGAGCTTGTAAACCTGGCAAAGGATGTGAATGAAAAACTAGCAAACTTCAACATTCACATTTTTAATAGTTTCCAAATGATTGCAAAACCTAAGCAGGGGATTGAAAGCATTGTGAAATATTTGTGGGTGTCCATTTTTAGTTTTTGATTTAAAATAAAACAACAAAAATAGGACAATTTCTTGTGCACTTGCACATTTGTTCATGATCTGCTCATAATTTGCTCTGAAAAAGGGTGTTAAAGCCTTGTCATATGTGTACATGTATAACCTTCACAAGACGTGCATAATGCTCTGGAAATCTTTGTGAACTTCCATATGGAACTCAACAGTTTTTTAGAATATCTCACGTATGTTAATAGCAAAATCTGTGAAGTTTTTCTGATCATTTACAACATATCTGCAAATTATTCGCATACCTTTTGAGGCATATACCTCCGCCAAGGGAGGAGGTTATGTTTTCATTACCGTTGGTTTGTTACGTAGTTAGTTTGTCCATGCGCAAAATAACTCAAAAAGTAGTTAACGGATTGGGATTGGGATTAATGGATTAACTTGCAGGAAAGGTTGAGAACGACACAAGTAATAAACAATTAACTTTTTGTAGTGATCCAAGAATTTTGGGGGAATTTATAAAGGATTTTTGATATTTTGGCGGGAAGGGTCAATGAACTTGGGAGTTCAGGCTGCGCATATTTGAGGTTTGCATGCAGGCACTTTAGTGCGCACTCTAATCTCTGCTAGGGCGAGGCGCGCCGCACATCTGAGGGTTTACGGCGTTACAAAAGCTTACTATATTGTGAAATCGGGTGATTTTTCAGAGGACGGAAATCACTGATCTCTGTGGAAGAGCAAGATCACGGTGGAAAGTAGCTGCTTGATGGAGGTCTGCGCTCTCAGAGTGCTTTTCTACTTACAAATGTTTAGCTGTGTGTTACTCATGATGAGAATTATTTTCAGTGCCATTGTTGCAACAAATAAAAAAAAAGAAAGTGAAAATTTCAGAATGTTGGACTTTGCCTTTTTTTGACATTTACATCCTTTGCAAATGGTTCACATGCTCAGTAAAATCAGCCTGTATAGTATGATAAGAGTAAAAACTCGGGAGGACAACAGTGTAAATTTTTTTAATCAGAATTAGATAAATAATGAAATAGGGAAGTTATGAAATTGTGAAGTTTTGTTAATTTTTGCAGAACAGTTTTCAAACATTTGAAAGCAGAACTGTTGACTGCAGAACAGTTTTTATACATTTTCATACATGTATTTGACATGAATATATGCAAATGAGTGAGCTGATGTTGCCATAACCTTACAATTCTCTATTGATCATGGGGGGGGGGGGGGACTTTTTGGCCCCACTTCAGATCTCATTTGTGGATCACGTGATCCTCGCAAAAATTTGCACTAAGGTAGAGGCCAAAGTAATCTACAAGACTGTATAGTTCGATTTTTCACATTTTGATTCATGTATCTTATATTAATAAATGCTATTATTAAATTTATGCAATTTTTTTTACACACAAATAAATTTTTTCTTAGGTGATCATACTATTTTCAATATTCGTAACAATGATATTGAAGCAAAAATTTGGCTTAATAATTACTTCTTTCGAATTTTATTGTGTATTGAATGTCTTATGTATTTCTTTGTTGTTGTTTTTTTTTGTCAAAATTTGTCGCAAAAACTTTTTAAAGCGATAGTAGCCTAAAATAAATTTTTGTCAGCCATTGAAAGTAAAAATATTTGTTTTTGTATGAATTAAATGCAAAAACGCAATCTACATTGGATTGTTACACAAAATCATGTTTTTGAGAGAGCGACAAATTTGGTCTCAAAAGTTATGTGATACTTGAAAGTAAAAAGTTATAGAATGTTGCAATGAGAGCATCATGCGTTGTGGAATGATCATGCGAAATGTCAAGGGGGCCAAAATGCCTCCCCCCGGTGGGAATAGGATTAAAATGCCATTCATTCCATATTTTTCATCTCATTTTGATAACAACAGGAAAAAAAAATCAATGTTATGCTAAATAGATTGTACTCTTTTTTCAAACTACATTTTAACTGCATTTCTGTGTAATAGAATACAGTAGCACTCTTTATCAATGCATTGGAAATGCAGATCTTCATTATTATCCATTCAATCCATTTGAATTCACCCCCCCCCCCCCCAATACTTTTGAATGAAGAAAAGCTGAGTCTGGGAGACAAATATAATCTAACTTCATGTAGGTGTTGAAAGTGATACGCTCCATCATTGAGGCTTGTGCATACTATATATTTCCAAATCATTCAAAAATTCATACAAGTTCATTACTCAACCTGGAAATTGAATGGATAGGAACACATTACATTGTAATTCAATAACAAATTTAACTAGAGAAGCACTCTAAGAGCGCAGACCTCCACCAAGCATGCAGCCCTTTTCCATCACTGATCTTGTTCTTCCATAGAGATAACTGGGACCTGTTGCATAAAAGTTACAATGATGATAACTTTGCCATACAATGGTAACTTCAATGGAATTCTTGATTGTGATTGGCTGTTGAGTATTATTGCCATGGTGGTTACCATTGGATGGCAAAGTTATCACCACTGTAACTTTTATGCAACGGGCCCCCGATTTCCACCCATACGTACTCATAGCATGCTGAAGTATTTATAGTATGCTGAAAGTCGCCCAATTTCACAATATAGAAGCTTTTGTAACGTCTTAAACCCTCAGATGTGCGGTGCACCGCGCCCTAGCAGAAACTAGAGCACACGCTTTAGTGCATGCATGCAAACCTCAAATACGCGCAGCCTGAACTCTCAAGTTCATTGACCCCACCTGCCAAAATATCAAAATCCTTCATAAATTTTCAAAAATTCTCGGATCACTACCAAAAGTTAATTGTTTGTTACTCGTGTCATTCTCAACCTTTCCTGCAAGTTTCATCCCAATCCGTTCACTACTTATTGAGTTATTTTGCACACGGACAAACTGATGAACGAACTAACAAACAAACCAACTGTAATGAAAACATAACCTCCCCCTTTGGTGGAGGTAACAAGGTACAATACAATGTGTGTGATTCTGCATGCAAACAAAACTAGTTCAAAGGGGTATGCAAAAAGTAACATGTCAGCTAACAACATTAACATTCTTGCTTCATTCAGATAGAAATACTGTTGCCTGACACTGATAAAAGCAACACATTTATCATTCACTATTACTGTGGTCTCACCTGATGGGCCTTTGCAGTTTGAGCAGACAGCAGCCAAATACCTCCCTACATAGCATGTTCAGTACTGTGAAGCATTCCAGAAAGTTTGGTCTTGTTCCATGAGCTAATGAAAGAGAGCTGAATATACACTGTACATCTATATGGAACTGGAAGGAGACTGGTGTTTGCACAATCAGGGTTAAATCAAACTTCCCTCCTGCCTCAGCTATTGTCCTTGAAGTTGGCAAGTTTGTTTGATCTTGGCTTAAACTGCACAGAATGAACCTGACTGTACTTGCTAAGACTGATGTACAAAGAAAATGAAAACAGCATATTCATGGAGTAGCTATATTCACAACATGTAGCCATCAAAAGTACAGGCATCTGGTATGATTGCTTCACAAACCGGTCCGTTAGAAGGCAACAGTGCAAAATGTAGCGTGCACACATATGTCATGCAACTAGTCATCGTGGAATATATCGCTAGAGATGATTGAAATCTTATGTAACAACTGAAATGCAGTCAAACCAATCAGGAAAGAATGTTTATGATGTAGAAATAAAAGCCTGTAGATATTTGCTTAATGTACTCAAGTAGTTTAGATTCATATTTCTCACAGTAAAAGACTATTCCTAGTGGAGTCTATGGAAAAAATATGTGTTTATCTTTACTACCATGACATTTACAAGAAAATGACCATAATTATGATATGGTTGGTGCTAAGGTAAGCTTTCAGATATTAATAAGGAATATTATCCATGACCACACTAATGATGATCAAGCAATTTAAATTTCAAGCAATGTAATCATCTTAAGTCATGTTTTCTCATTATATACCTGTGTATGTACTCATGTCAGCACGTTTTTACGTCTTGTCATCATTGACAGCAGGCCTTAGTTGGGTATAATTTGGAGGGATTTATACATATGTACCAATAGTATATCAACTAATTATTTTGATACAAGACAAGCTTATAGACATGTTCTCTTGATATCTTTTGAGCCAAATCTATATGGGCACTTTCACAGTAAACACTAGTGCTACGGGGATGTCCCTTTATTTTCCACAATGCATTACCCCAATATCATACAAACTTTTTGTAGAACACTTGAATGAGAGATAACTTTGTCCCAAAATTGCTTCAAAGAAGCAATGTAGTAAAATCAGTTTTGCCAATAAAATAAAAATTTTGGCGTAACACACGCAGATACATATGAAGATCAAATAATGAATGCTCATTGAAACTTTGCTGTTGCAGAGCTACCAAGTCTCACGCATTGTGAGTGAGACTCAAACATTTCTGGTCTGTCTCACGATCTCACGCATGACACCCATCTTTCTCACGCATTGGGAGCATAGCTTAAAGGATTAAAGTGAGAGCTGCAAGTGAAGGCATATTTACCTTTTGTATTTCAAAATAAGTAAAAAATAGTCACTTAAGTATGGACCAGCTAAAAATTGAAAAAGCTCCCTACTGTGGGAGGGCGGACACCCTCCTTCAACATCCTTCCCTTGCTCAGTCGCTTCGCTCCCTTGCTCATGCACATGCGCGCTCCCTGAGATGCTGAGTCATGAAATTCTCACTCATAAAATTTCTTTGAACTTGGCATCTATGCTGTTGTTCAACTGAATAGCCTATCATTGGTTAGAAAAGATAGCAGCCCTACTTTTCTATTGAAAGTTGCATTTTATAGCTGAAGTTTTCACAGAAGTGTACAGTGTGTGCAACATAGACTAACAAAAATGCTATAAAGAATAGTTTGGTGTGTCCAAGGTAATTTTGTTAAACTTAGTTTAGAAATGCTATAAAACACAATTTTCAACAGATTTTTGAAGCTGTTTAGAAATGTTCTATTCTATATTACATCATTTACTAGGACAACAACAAAGTTTCAAGGAACATTTATTATTCTTTTGTATATTTTTCATATATTATCTAAGTAACACTTTAGGGTGATATAGTTGGAAACTAATTGTCCTCTTGCACAAGGCAGGTGAGACACATGCCTCACCTCCCTGCTCATTATAAAACACACACAACACAGAATGCAAGAGAGTTCCCTTCACTGTAACAACACTTTTCACATGTACACCTTTAATACATGTAGGCCTATCCAACATAGTGTATTATGAAGTACATGTTGACTGTTTGGATTAGCTGAGGCCAGGCCTTGCATTTTAGGTGTAGTTGCTTCAACAGGAAAATGTTTGCATCCTTAAAGGGATTGTTTATGGAGGAGCTAATCCCTGTGTAACTACACAGTAGGCCTTTCTACTTGAACTTGGATGAAGACTGTGCAAGTTGAACTTGATATGTAGTCAAATGCATAGCAGCCAAACTGGGCAGACGACACTTTGTAGTACAATCCTGTTCCCACATACACATGTAGCTACAAGTACAGAGTATTGGTTATGTGGAGTTGTGACTTTGAAGACAAATTTACTGGAGAAAATACCTCATTCTGGCCTGCCAAAATTGACAGTGAAGTACTGGTTGTGGCACTACCTCATGCCTGCGTTAGCAGATATGGAAATCTGTATACTTCGTTTTCTTTGAGATGTATGTCACTCAACAAGACATATTGCTACTCATCAATTAACCAGGATACTATGGCAATACTGTATTGCTGACGAAGAAGATATTATGGTGACATGGAAGCTGTCAGTTGTACAGTTCATCTCATTCACACGGAATGAGCATGAACAGTTGGTACAATGGTGTCAAGAGCAGGATGGGACTTAAGAGGAACCATGGCTAATGGTGTTTCACTGGATGATACTGGAATGATACTTTCATCAGACTGGCAGTAAAAATTTGTAAAGAATTTCCAAATGCAAAGGTTTGAAATTTCTGTTGGATTCTGGAATTGAGTGTTAGAATCCAAAAAGGTGCTGGTTGTGACTTGGCGACATGACTACTGGCAGATCTGATATGGAATAAAAGTAGTGGTCCCATAACATCTAGTGGACACACTATCTTGCTGATCATGTGCATTGTGATCATCTGGAATATATATAAATATGTGACCTATAGACCTTTGAGAACATGGTGTTGGAACCGCTGGATGAGGAGTCTACTAGAGGCTATGATGTCATGTGTGGACAACAATAAAGAAAATATAAAGGGAGTTACACAAAAACTCACTTTTCTAGCATAATGAAAGAGCACTTGACTAAACGCTTTCAGGAAGCAACGGAGAATAATTACTACCCTTAATATAATGTATATACATGCTTTAATATACATGTATCAGTAACAAGTTGATAGAACAAGTAATTTTCATGAGAAATGACTTTTTTGTGGAATTCCCTTTACAGTTTCTTCATATTGTTGTCCATGCATGACATCATATCCTCTAGTAGTCTCCTCATCCAGGGGTTCCAACACCAAAAATTTTAAAAACTCATCACTCGCACCAGATTTTCTGATTTTCCTCAAACTTTCACTGATGTGTTCTACAAGTGTTGCTGCTTTCACTCAATCCACATTTCTTGTTGGGTTTTGGTTTCCTTTAAGTCTCTTTTAATACATTCAGGAGTCTTTTCCAAATACAATTATTTTCAACACATAAATGACCGAAAAAAAAGTGTGCAAGGAAAGACCCCCACCTGCATGGTGTTCACTGTGCATCTGCAGCGGTCCAACAGATTTGCTGTAATTACAGCAAAACTTGTTCTGCTGATATCAGTACTCCAGAAGTACCCTCCTAGATGCACTTACCAAGTTTTGCTGAAATTACAGCAAAACTGATGATGCAAGTGGAGTGTTGAGAATTGTGGAAAATCAAGGGGATTGTCATGATTTGCTGTGTAAGTTCAGCACTTTTTACCTCTTGGACTAAACTGTGGCCATGTGGAGGATTCATGTGGTTTTTAAGGGAATTTTGGGAAAACTTGACAATGCTTGAATTTGTCATTTCCAACCACACTCTGTTTGTACTATTTCATAAGTGGTTTCTTGGTATCTCACAAAAAGTTCAAAGCCCAATTCTCATCTCCACCAGTACTACACAATCAGAAAGGGATAAGGGAGGGCCAGTGGTCAGAGAGAAGAAAGTTTGGACCAACTCACCTTTTTCTGGGCCTCCTCTTGGTCCAGGCGGCGCTTGTTATCCACATGGAAGTTGGCTCTCTCTTGCTGGTAGTCCAGTCTTCTCACCTCTCGGTCAATGTAGTAGGTGAAGCTTGAGAGCTGGGGGGTCAGCAAAGGGGAGAAAGTAAATGTAATAACATTTTAGTGGTAAACATTCAGATCCTATATCACTGATCACTGTTTGAACGTGTGGGGAGCTGTAGTGATGACTTTAGGGCAGCAAGTGATGTTGGTTTAGCGGTTTCGATTAACTCCTTATCCTCTGAAATAATGGGCAAATAACGCCTGAAATTGTCACAAGCGCATAATTTAGCCAATAGCTGGTCATTGAAAAGTGAGACAAATGTGACATGTATGCATACATGCCAGATATATCCATGTACAAAGCATGTGTCATGCATGCTTCATGTATGTATTCTTGACTCATTTTTGTTTTTCATACGCGGTAATGCTTTAACTGGATTAAAAGTGTTCTTCCATGGGGCCCTGTTACAAAGACATAAATGTATGCACATCTATTTGCATTGAAAAATGATTTGATATGTGCACAATAGAAGTACAGTCTCTAAATTATTTGTCAAATATAAAGTAGAAAAGAAATACCTAATGCAAAATATCTACAGCAGATGTATCATTCATTGAATATGTCTCTTTATTTTATGTAAAGGTTACTGTCAAATCGAATACATACAGTGCACTCCCGTTTTAATGAACACGTTTCTAATGAGATTCAAGTTACAACAAAATAGAAATCCAGGTCGCAAAATTATCGGCTCTACGTTATTTATTGTTTATATGTTCGGTTGTAACAAAATTTTCACATAACGAAAGAAATCTGCCGGTCCCGATGACTTCGTTAAAACGGGAGTCCACTGTATGAATTATGAACCAGCAGAAAGTGATGGTATGAACAGCTGTTTAAAAGACTGACATGATATCAGTTCTCACCACATAATCAAATCATTTCATGTATATATAGAGAAAGATGGCACAAGAAGGCTGTGTCTGTGACAAGAAGTCTATGATATTCATGTATGATAAGATAAATTGATGTTTGTGGAGCATCCTGCTCCTTGCTGGCATGATTGATATGCGACCAAGCTGCACGTTTTAGGGCACAATTTTGATTTTTTTTTCTCAAAGTGAAACTCTGTACTACAGATTCACGTCTTCACCAATCAGGGACGAGGCAGTGATTTGTAATTGCATCAACAAACGTATAGTATTCGTAACATTATACATTTTCTGTATTAGGGAAAATCCCTTAGCAATCCCTACGGAATTCTATATTTCAATTTACATTCGAGGTTTACTTTCTTGTATGTAGATCTGTAACCATGAGGAGAGATAGTAAAGACACTGCCATTTTCTAGCTGTATTTATGGTATGAATGTGCTGTAAGAGTGCTACATCACAGAATTGCACAGTACATTTATACAGTGTACCTTGAATATTTGGTGAAGGAGTTAATGGGCATTCTAATGATACAACAAATGATGGTGAGGTACTGCGACTTTCAGATTGGAGAAAACATGACAGGGTAGTACTTCTGGGTGTATGAACCATAAGGATTGTGTGTGGAGACATTGACCAATATGTGCTAGATAGTTCTATTATTTTGCTACAGGGTGTGGCATTGGAGTAAAGGAAAAAAGAAGAAGATACCATCTGATCTCAGAATGTATCCAATTTGCCTTTTACTAGCCCTCAAGCAACAATATGCTGTGATTGGAATGCCCTTTATAATAGAATACCAAAGTGATGATGTCACAGTCTTTTGTTATAGGTTGGGTTGGAACCAGGTGCGAGCATAAACACTCGAGCCAGGTGAGGATGTTTAGAACCAGTTTCCATGGTGATGAATGGCTATGACATCACACTATGGTAGTCTATGGTAATGTTCTTGTAGGCACAACCCTGTAGTGGAATAGAGAGGGATGACCCCCATAGAGACTGACCTCATTCGGTGTTGGGTTCCTGAGGGTCCAGGGAACTTCCAGGATGTGTAGGGTACCAATCTTATCAGTCACTGCCAAGAGCTGCTGTTTGTCTGCACACATGGGATAGAGGTGAGAAAGGATGTGTGTCTGTTAAGTACTCAATACATAGTACATGCCTCTTCATGTGCACTTTTATTCTATTAACTCGTCAAATCCTGGGTAATTTCACTGCACAAAATTATATCTACTAACATGAGACAATCGTATTTTGTATTTAAATGAATGAATTCTTACAAAAAGTTGTTTTTATTGCAACTGATTGACAAAATGCCTTTCTTTGACATAGATAAGCACTGAATATACAGTGTTTTAGTAGCAGCCATGATAAAAACATTAATACCCAGGTCGGACTCGAACCAACAAATTCCTGATTTGTAGACAGGTGTTGTATCCACTGGACCATTGAGCTTGCGTTCGACAGTCAAGTGTTGGTTCTGATCCTTAAAGCAACAGGTACAGCATATTTATTCAAATTAACGAATTCTAGCAGCACTGGCTACCTGACTGTATAATCGGTGCTTATTAACAGCAATGGAAGGCAATTAGTCATTCAGTTGCAATAAAACTACTCAATGCTACAATTCATTAATTTGAATAAATTGGCAAAACCCGCTGCTACAAGAATCAGAACCAGCACAGGATGTTGAGTACAAGCTCGGAGGTCCAGTGGATATGGCGCCTATCATTGTAATCAGTAATGAGGAGATTGTTGGTTCAAGTCTAACCCATGTATTATTTTGTATATTTAGGGGCTCTTTGTCTGATAACTTACTGCTTAGTACCCAGGGGTAGATTTTGGTGATACCAGCGGCCGAGATGTTCTGGGAGAGGGACGGCTCGTGGGTCTTGTCCAGCAGGTCCCAGACATCCACGTTGCCCTCTGCTGTGCCGAGATAGAAGACGGCCGGACGGGTGGGGGACCAGTACGCCGCCGTCAGGGGCTTGGCAGCACCCGCCGATACCAGGAGAGGTCCAAACTAGGGGATAGAGTGTCAAAACATTTTTTTCTTTTTAACAATGAATTCTTGTCCTTCTTTTTGATACTTTTCTTTACTGATGAGGTGATAAGGAATAAGCAAGATATAAAGTCTGCTGGACAACACGATACGAAGTTGACCATTACCGTACTTCTAAACCCAATTATAAACAGCCCATACTAATCTTAATCTAAACCCAGGTCTTTTGTCTATGTCCACAACTGTCATTGCCAAACTATATCCACACGCATGCAATCAGCTATCTTTTGACATTAATTTGTCAATCATGATACAATTTCCTTTTATATTTGCTTAGTCACAATCAGCTGCAACATACATCGCATGAATTATCTGTCAAAAAACACATACAAAGTCAGGTTCCCTAAGAGCTGCATGGTTAATGTAAGCAATGTTGTTCAGGATGTGTGCACTGGTGTATATCAAGACAATGAGGGGAAAAAAAGAGAAAAAAACGTTGACGAGCATGTCTTGAAAACTGTACAGATGAGGCTTTTATCAAAATCTTAAAAAAAATCACAGTAATCCCACTAAGTATAGAACATAGTCCCCCTCCCCCCCCCAAAAAAAAAAAAAAAAAAAAAAAAACTCTCCCCCCCCCCTGGCCATACCAACTTACTGACTTCATGACAGCCCCACCCACTTACTGACATCCCCCACCCATTCACCAAAGCACCTCCTTGCCCTCCTTCCAGAGGGAGAAGGACCCTGGCCACGTCCACTAAACTGACATCATGTCAGCCTTCGCCTACCAACCCGCCTCCGCCTACCAACCCACCTCCTTGCCCTCCTTCCAGAGGGAGAAAGTTCCAGGCGACACCCACTCACTGACATCCCCCATTCATCCAACAAACCATCTCCTTGCCCTCCTTCCAGAAGGAGAAGGTCCATGGCCACATCCACTCACTGACATCATGTCAGTCCCACCCACCAACCTCATTGCTCTCCTTCCAGAGGGAAAATGTCCCTGGCCATACCCACTCAATGACATCATGTCAGCCTCCGCCTACCAACCCAAACTCCTTTCAGAAGGGGGACCCTGACCACATCTGATAAATTGGCATCATGTCAGTTTCCCCCCTACCAACTCACCTCCTTGCCCTCCTTCCAGAGGGAGAAGGTCCATCCCCCGACGACCAGGAGGAGGTCCTTGAAGAAGGGGGATCTCTGTAGGCCCTCAATGCCCTTGTCGTGGATTTGGCTGGCAAACTGAGGCTTGGGGGCCTGTAGGCGGCCCGAGTCTGTATCCTTCTCCAGCTTCCAGTCGGCGTACACCAGCTCTCCTTCCTACCACGGGAAAGGATCACCACAAACAAAAGAGATCCATTTTATTTTTGCTTTCTCTTCTCCTTCTGTCTTTCTCACACACATATTACATAACTAATACTGGTTATGAGTTAAATTGGTGGTCCTGGCCACCTCATTTTAAATGGGTTTCCTTGTTCTTACACTGGTACTCCAGCTCACTCTGAATGATATAGTTAGTATGATCCACATCACACACTAAAAGTTGTTTCATTTCCCAAGTTAGTTTCCATGTGTCTCTGTCTCTCTCTTGCTTGTGTGTAGATTCAAGTTTCAAATTTCGGACATCTTTTCTCTCCATCCATTTTTTACCATCACATAATCACTTAACAAGTCCACGCAGCCTATCACCTTAGTTGATGTTTTACTCTATCTTTCATCTATTCATGAACCAATCTGGTTGCTTTGTGTTTGCAGCTCTCTGGAGGGAAGCTTTTATCAATTCGTGTCGTAAACGAGAGTGCATGGAAAGAAAGGAACCAGCTTGGGATCAGGAGTGTTCAACTTTTGCTTACCACTTACATACAGTACTGCCTTTCCTAAACAAATAAACAAACAAACAAACAAAAAAGAAAAACAAACAAAAAGAAAGAGAAAATGTATTGTCAATTGTACAATAGCTCTTGACAAGAGTAAAATCTTCACTCAATTGAAGAGGGTAAATGTGAACCAGAAAATGAGAATATCCTTCTATGAAGAAGGGAAAGGAAGCGTAACAACAAAAGAATAATCAGGATTGAAGAAGAGCCACTCATACAGTAGAGACAAAAGAAGGTCACGCCCACCTGTGTCCCAACAAAGAACTTGGTGGTGGCTGCCTCCAGTGGTTTCTTCTCCTTGGCTGAGCCACCCCTGAGTGACATGCCCAGACCTCCAGACATGCTGCTGTCTTTCCTGTCCATCTCGCTCTTTGGCTGCTTATCCACTGTGGGGCACGGAACACAGAAAAGTGCTGTCATCATTTCAGGGCACATAATTACCTCCGCCAAGGGAGGAGGTTATATGTTTTCATTACTGTTGGTTTGTTTGTTTGTCCATGTGCAAAATAACTCAAAAAGTTGTGCATGGACTTAGATGAAACTTGAAGGAAAGGTTGAGAATAACACAATTAAATTTTGGTTGTGATCCAGAAATTTTTATTCATTTTATGAAGGATTTTTTATATTTTGGCAGGTAGGGTCAATGAACTTGGGAGTTCAAGCTGCGCATTTTTTAGGTTTTCATACGCGCACAAAAGTGCATGCTCTAGTTTCTGCTAGAGTGAGGTGCGCCGCTCAGCTGAGGGTTGACGACGTAACAAAGGCTTCTATATTGGGAAATCGGGCGATTTTTCAGCATACATACGTATGGGTGAAAATCACTGATGAAAGAGCAAGATCATCGGTGGAAAGTAGCTGCTTGGCGGAAATCTGCACTCTCAAAGTGCTTTTCTAGTTGACAAAGCATTTCGAATTCTAACTAGTGGTCCAAGCAAGATTAATATCATTAGGCTGTAAGAATAGAAAAATACAAAAACTAGGATTGCATACCTCTTCTGGAGGCACAGGTTCACACTACTTTGCGATGTTACATGGCCCCTTGGTAAGCATCAACAGAACATTGTTTGTGCACACTTATTGATTATGAGAATTTAACCACCACCATTAAGACTGCCCTTACCCTTGCTGTTAGTCGCTGATTGTAAACCTAGTTGGAGAGCATATGGTTTAAAGCAGCACTTTGAATCCAAAGATGTGTGTTTTCAAATCATAAAAGGGGACATTTTCACACAATTGATCTGCCATATGTGGTCAAGTACGACGGATTTCAAGTGTGTTTTACTTCACAAACTGTTGACCTGTTACTAGGAATATCATAGATCAATGTGAAGAAAACAGAGTGCACTCATTATTCAAATGTTTTGTTTGTGTTTAAATATCTCCACACCATGCCATTTTTTATTACAATATAGCCTTTCTCTAAATCTTCAAATCATGGCAGCAGTAAAAAAAATAATAAACAAAATAAAGCAAAAAAAAACAACAACAAAAAAACAACAATACTGTAATAAAACATAAATTGTATGAAAACATGCATTTACACAGCTGGGGGGGGGGGGGGGGGGGGGGGGAGAGACATGGCATTTCAACGGTCTATAAATGATAAGGCCCATTAACAAAGAGATGCAAATGATTAGGAGTAAAATTCCAGAATCAAGCCCAAAGCAGATGGAGTGGAAACTGGATTACATCACTTACAGACGCTTCTGTCCCCTTGTCTCTCCTGTAGACTGACCCTTGTCGGACAATAGTCACCGCTCCCTTCCATGCGGTTGATGGGAATCTAGAATAGAAGGCAGAACTAGTTAACATCAGCAAATTGAAGATTTTCTTCAGCAATGTGTTCTATTGTCATATCCATTGCATGGTACTTGTTGAGATAATACAGAAAGGGAGCAAAAAACAAAATCAAGGGTCATTAGGTCATTACTTGTGCAAGGGACAATGATATTGACACATGAATTTGCCTGCATCTTGAGACTTTTGGAGGTTAAAATTAACATTTGTGGATGGAAAAATCAAATGCATTCTTACATTAATTTGACAATATCCCAAACATTAAATCTATGACTGTGATGGACTGAAATCGCCAGTTCTCAATTCCCTACCTTTCTCACTTTCACTGACTTCCTGAGGTCCTGACCCTGTATTTGTGTTCACTTAGGAAAAATAGATACACAAGAAATCCCTCAAACTTGCCTTTCAACGGTCATGGTGGTCTGGTATATGGATAATGGACAATGAAAAGTCTGTAACATTCCCGCTCTCCATGGTCAACACAAACTGTAAAATCAATCTCAGAACCACCACTTTCAGATACTATTGAAAAGTAAACTTGAAATGTCCTGCATTTAAGCCTCCAAAAGCAATGAAAGTGCTATACCCCATAACCTTGACCTGTAAACTGGACATTACTTTATCTTCGGTCAGCCAAAGACAGCCAATCTACCCTTTGACCATTCCCCCCCCCCCTCCTTCCTCACCTTGATAACCGGCTTCCATGTGAGATCAAGGTGCTTGAAGGTTGTTGCTACACCAAGTGGGTTGTCCTGTTTATTGTTGTCAACCGTTGGTGTCTGACCCTTGGGAGGACGTGTGTCCCATATGGCTACATACCTGCGGGGATAGGGGGACATACAAAAGCAACAACACGTAAAGGAAAGTGTTACAGGAGCATAGCAAAGTTTACAATTCAGTGTGCCATGTGTCTGTGTGTCTGTGAGACTGTGTGAGCATTTCCAAACATGAAGTGAAATTAATGCACATTATAACTTTCCTCTCTCTCTCTCTCTGGAAAAACAAAGAAATGCATACATAAACACACTTTACAGGAATACTTGATGAGCGTGATTTCAATACTATGCCAAATATTTTGCATCAGATGTTTAGTATGAATTCTACATTTTATCCCCACAAAAGTAAAATATTGCTAACTGGCAAATGGATGTTATTTCATGAATGAAAGTTTTACACTTGTAAATTCCAAGACAGGTATTGCGTAACAAATAAACATGTCCAATTCACAAGCAAAGGAGACTTCAGAATTTTCAGGAGCTGGGAGTAGAAGTTGTTTGTAGCTAAAAACCTTTCAGTGTGAGATGATTTGAAGACAGAAGATTGGATAGTGTCTTACCCATCTGGTGAGGCTGTTAAGATCTGGTGGCAGAACTGCTGTTTGTTTTCGACGACCATCCCCACACGAGTGATCTGCACATGAACAGGGAAAATACACAACAGCCAGGGAATCAATCTTTAGCCATGCATCTGGAGATAAACCTGATTCTTTTTACATCAATAGTTGATAATATATATATATTTTTTTTTAAATGGAGAACCAGAGGTTAATCATGATCAACTTTTTCATTCTAAAGCTTTATAATGTCATTTTGAAAGACTACTATGCTGAATTGCAAACTGCCCAGATTTAAATACTCTAGGTATCTACAAACACAGACAGAGGTATGTGGGAAAACATACTGAGAGCCAGAGAAAAACATAATGGAGTCACTCCACAGCTTTCCCTAACTACTACACTTGTGATCTTTAAAAAATCATTGCTGTCAAAGTTTTCTCTTCTTATCCAGTTTGTGACGTGATGTTTTCACTGCCATCAAAAAGAAAAGGAAATAAGGTATCTATTTTTAAAGTTGTTTCCACAAACCGTTCTGCCAATAACAAAAAAGGCATGTTACAACTGAAAAACTACGAGAATCTTCTCAAACGTAATTATTACTATTACAACTTACAAGGTAAAAGAACATAAACATCTTCACAAACAATAAACACCCTGAACGCCTGTTAGTCATTGAGTGTCATTGACTGGATGAGTAGGAGAATTAATCATCTTATCGTCCTACCTCCATGTGATCTGGTACCCATTGGATGTCACAGATGGCCGTCTTGTGGCTGTGCTCAATGGCCGAGACAGCACAGTACCTCACCACCGGAGTCTTGTCGGCGTTTTCATCTTCAAACCCGGGCTTTGGTAAGAACGAGGAATTTAAAGGAAGGTTTTTAGCACAACAGCCACGAACAAGTCACCACTTGAATGTGACAAGAAAAAAAGAATAGTGTGCTTTATAACTTCAAAGATTGCATCATTCAAGGTATGCCACATAAGACGAGATTGACTATCTTTATGAAAATAGTATTGTCTTTGCTGCAAACCCTTTTATGTAAAATTCTATATCATGTATAACTGTACGTAAACTAGCGGTTAATCTCTTCTGTGATGAAATGTTAAAAGTTAACTACTACAGTAGCAGGAGTGCATTAATCTCTCACAGTATATGGGCTTTCAGGTGAAAACAAACCAAAATATTCCATTGTCATCACACAGTGGTCTAAATTGAACACATTTAAATTTGATGAGAATATGTGAATAAATCATGTCACATACAAGTTCTGTGCATGGATATGCATAACATGATAGCCTACATCAACAGTAATTCCAGGATATACCTTGTCATGTTCACTCTTTACTTAAATCATCAAAAGAATGCAAAAACAAAAACAGTGCAGACCCAGCTTGTGTAAAAAAGAAATGAATAAATTCCACCGAAAACAAAACTTAACAGCAAAAGCTTTTGTGCAAAATTAATATTCCTTTATCAACCACTCACTCCCAAACACAAGAACACGTGTTGCACCAGAACCAGATGCTATGCCAGAAGAGCTAGCTCTGACATGAACCAATTTCAACCAATATCCAGAAATCTTGACAAAGAAACAAAAGGAATATATATATACAGTATGTATATATATATATATCCTTGTTTGCGCTGTGACATTTGCCTCATGCAAAACTGATAAGGTGTTTATATTCCTTTGCACTACGACTTGTTTAAGCTTATAGGTCATGCAACATGCACTGAAAATACAGTACTTCTTTCATATTTTTCTTTTGTGGATATATATCTGTTCAATATACAGGTATGGCTCATATCAGTAATGCTTGAATGAATAGATTTTCAGTTCACATTTCACAATTGGTGTGTGATTATGTATTGTGTCTTTTGGTGAACCATTGGAAGAAGAGACAAAAGTCAAATAAAGCTTGATGGGAAAAGGGGTTAACTACTAGGCAAAATGTCATGAGATAACATTAAAAATTTGAGAGAAAAACTTGTATGACGATAAAAAAAAAAAACAAGGTCAAGTTGTACGGAAATTGAGAATGGGTTCAGAGAGGGGAAAAGGTTATAATGGACAGGTTGAGTTGAATTCTTTACAACAGGTTGTTTACTATCCCCCCCCCCCCCCAAAAAAAAAAAAAAATTGTCTGGATTACTTGGGTATCTTTGGTACTGGTGGTGTACCAGTATTATTCTACAGGCTCAGTCCCTAATATATTGATGACTTTGGGACTTTGTTCTGAAATTCAAAAGACTGATACTCATAACGTGTTTGTGAATTACATGCATGTGAATAAAAATTCAGATTGCAGCATTTCAAGGAGTGGTAGCGAACTGAGAATCATGCATATAGAAACACATACAACATGAAGCTATGTGATAAATATTTATTTGAGAGTGTATAGAGCTTCTTCAGCATGCATCTCATCATCAGAGACCTCTTGAGTCAGACCCAAGTTTCTGATTACATCTCTTGCTTGAGGCTCTAGAAACAGCAGTCTTAATAAAATGTATGTGTGTGTGTGTGTGTGTGTGTGTGTGTGTGTGTGTGTGTGTGTGTGTGTGTGCGTGCATGTGTGTGTGTGTGCAAGTGCTTATACTTGGTGTAATGCCATCCATCGACACTTTACAAATGTCCCCCACCCTCTTCTCCCATCAGCCTGTGCATCACAGATAATGAATAGATGAATGAAATAAACAATGGTGTGCATATCATTTTCCCTTTACTTTATCAAAGGAATATATAATACAAGAGAAGATTAGATATGTGAATAATTGATGGGGGTGGCCTCGTGTCAAGGCTCAATGAAAATAAAAAGAACTAATTCATTCCCAGCGCAATCTATGGGAAAGAATCATGAGTTAATAATGTGAATACTGTATACGCCAAATATTTCGCGAGGTTTTTATTTTCGCGAATTTCGCAAGTCAGGTGCTATTCGCGAAATTAAAGACATGCGAATATATTGACTCTGATCCCGATGTCAATATGACGTACGTGTGAACACTTCTCCGTTCAATACAGGCCTCAAAGATCGCAAATTTAACCACTCGCGAAATTGTCGTTAAGTCCCGATTCGCAAAAATTTAGACTCGCGAAATATATGGCATATACAGTACACTGTAAATGAGAATAGGGGTTAGAAATTCCCTGCACCAAGTGAGGTAAACAAATAAAATAACAGTAATATGATATAGTAATGCATTCAAATTTTGATGTAAGAACCATGCTAAAAGAAAAATAAAACTGTGCATAAGTAAAGTGCATAAGTAAAGTCAATACAAAATGAGATACTGGAAAAATGAATATTCTTATAATGCATGCATGACCATCTCTTTACCTTGTCTCTGCCCCTACCATACCGCTAGAACATGCAACAGCGGATGAAGTGGGATAAATTGGGTGGAAAAAAAAAGTATAGGGATAGACCAGAGCAAGAAAAGGTATCACACAATATTGTTAGGAATGGTAAAAGAATAAGAGGAAGAAATTTAGATCATTATTCTAGCTACGGCATTTCACAGATAAGATGATTTGGTGACATCTGAATATGATGGAAATCAATTGATCATTGAATAAACTGACAGAGAATTGATATAAAAGAAGCATATATATTATATACATATCATCTTTTCATATCACTGCAGCCTGTATAGGAAACAGGTGATATTATAGTAACTTAATAAAGACAAGTCAACTGATCTAAGCAGAAGAAAAATCCAATGCAGTGTACAGGACTGGTATTCTAATTGTACTCCATTATTTGCTTCTTTTCAAAGGATTCAGTCAAACTTGTTTCACTGGAACTAAATTACTTTTTCACAGAAGGTGTGCAGATGTTGGTTTACATTATTGAGAGCTGAGAGTGGCTACTGTTTTCTTACAAACCATATCATTGGAAACTTTTTTTAATGATTATCTACTAAACTCTTACTGATTAAATGATTAATATCTACATGTGCATGTATTGGTATGCTATATATTACTTGCTGTGCTATAATATGCAAATATTCCAGCAATGATACTTCAAATCAAACTACAACGATGAGGAGCATAACCCATTGAACACTAGTCCCAAGTATTCTTGGGCTGGGGTAAACAGGAAATACCTGTTATAGAAAAATCAGTCTGTCTTCAACGGGTTCATAAGGCTGGCTAATCTCACATTCAATCACACACAAAAAAACTTTCTACAATTTGTGTAAAACTAAACTGAAATGTACAATTCTTCGGGACAATGTAAAAACAGAGGTATCTCTTTAGATTTCCCTTATATCACACACGAATGAAACTGCCTTCTTCAATTAAAGTCAGAGAGCCGTAAAAGGAGATATTCGCTTGAAAGTGCAACACGTTTGAGCACACATTTTGGAAACGTTTAAGGCAAATTGTCATTTAGAGAGTAAAGTGTATTTTGTGCCCATTCAGATTCTGTTTATTACAGCAGAATTTTAATGTGTGTACTTGTTCGACGTGAATGTCATTTTTTGTTTCCATTCGCTTGATAGTTAAACTCTGGGATAGCCAGAATGCAAAGATGGGCCTCCCAAATTTTCATGAAGAATTATAGATAATAGATCATGCAAGTTCCATTGAAATCTAAACAGAATTGTGACCTCCTTGTCCTTAAATTATACTCCCTATACATTAACATTACCTCAGACAAAATTTCTCCCCCTCCTGGGGGCAAATTGGCAGGAACAACATTCCATGAATCAGTCTACAATTGCAGCTTAAAGTAGCGGTAGATACCATAGCAGCAACAACGTATCAAACGATAAGCTATGAGCAATTTGAGTTCCTCCTGTGATAACTGCCATCATTCCTTGTCAAAGACAACTATAGACTAGTTTATGAAATGGGTCCCTGAAATGGAGGAGTAAAAAAAATAGTATGTAAAAAAGTATTTAAAAAAAACACAAAAAACCCCAAAACTTCAAAATGGATGGAAGGGGGATTTTCACAAGATTTGTTGCTGGGTGTGGCCCAGTAACCATCTCTCTTACCAGGTTCATCATGGAGTTCTTCTTGCTCTGCTTGCCCCGCTGGTTGCTCTTGAGGCGGTCCACGTGCTTGCTGATGTCCCACATGACAACCTGACCATTTATGCAGGCCCCGGCGATGATGTTGGGGTCGGACGGGTTAAACTTGAAGCCGAAGATGTCGTCAGGAGCTTCTAGTAGCACCTTGATAGTGGAAAAAGATAGATTGGTGGTTGATTGATTTTCAATAATGTAGAAGGACATATCAAGAAGTCAAACTATGTTTTAATTTATGCTGGGACACATTGGTCCCTTGAAGAAGCTGGTGAAAAAAGGGAATTGTCTGTGACAGCTACCTTCAACAGGAGTCAATTGAATGTTTGATGAGTAATTAATCTATGTTCCAACATAAAAATTGTCAGTTTAGAATTTCAAATCATCTATTCGAGCATGTGCCAATATGGTAACTTTATGGTGTCAAGATCACTTTTTTTTTTCACTGTGGTCATTCTCAATATAGTTATGATTATTATTATTATGTCTCTGTGGTTGGTTGTCATTAAATAAAAATGTCCAGGTCTAGGAAGCTATTGCGATGACACATTACCTGTGGGTGGATTGGGTCTGTGAAACTCCACAGCAGAATGAGGGAGGGGTTCATGATGATCTTGGAGGCGTGGTCCACGCGGTCATCAAAGGTCATCCGCTCGGCGCAGGAGACGGCGATGACCCCCTTGATGGTAGGGTGCCACTCCACCGCGGTCAGCACCTTGTCCTTGCTGAACTGCAGGTCGGTGAAGGACTGGTACTCCTGTGTGGAGAAAAGGGCAGTACCTTGAGAACATTAATGATTATCACAGTACCAGGATGATGGTGATGATGGTGCATGATGGTGATGATAGTGATGATGATGGTGATGATGGTGATATGATGGTGTTGATGATGGTAATGACGGAGATATTGTGATGATGATGGTGATGATGATGATGGTAATGATGGTGATATGATGATGATGATGATGATGATGATGATGATGATGATGATGATGATGATGATGATGATGATGATGGTAATGACGATGGCAATGATGATGATGATAATGATGATGCTAGCATCACTGATGACAGTGATGATGATTCTGATAATGATGATGAACTATAAGATGGTGTGGAAGACAGCAAAGATGAAGGCATTAATAATGGTTATGATAATGACAGAAATGAAGATAATAAAGATATTGAGGATGGCTTGCATAAATCCAGATCGATCCAACTAACGACCCACTTTAAAATTGCAGAGAACTTTGTTCACTAAACTGTATTGTGATAGTCACATTGATGACACAACCCTCAAGCATATGCTATATTTTGAAATATGTTGCACGAACTAACGCAATTTGTCGCTGAGGTGACAAGACCTCGTATCTGATGTATTTGGTGAATATGACTTTTTTGGATTAATGGTCAGATAATCAGTTCAGTGATGTCCTGTCCAAATCCTAGCTGTCTTACCCCAAAAATGAAGCCACCACGGCATGTCAAAGGAAAGGCTATCCCATTTAATATAGTGCTTTGGCTGCCATGTTTTTTTGCTCTCCTGAACATTTGACATTTTATAGATACAAGGTCTTGTCACCCTAGCGACAAATTACATGCTGTTGAACCGTTTCTGTAGTGGTTCATTCTGGCACTAATGTATTTGGGGGGAAAAAAAAAGTATGGTATGATTCTACCTTTGGATATGTTTCCTACTCCTCTGTCAAGTTTGAAGAGAATATGAACACTAGTATGGCACTTCTTTTACAACCATCCAAAACCCATTAATCTAGGACTTGCTTCTGAAGGGAACAAAACTGACAATTTCTATTCAAATCCTGGATCAATTTAAATCTTAAGGAAAATATCTTGACACAGAAACTAAAGTAGAGCAAAGATTCTGCTTGAAATTGTCATGACATCCCAGTAAGTCTGGCTAAGACTTTAGGTAAGGACCAGTTGCATACCCTACCTTGAGATAATTGTCTGACTTGCTCCCGAAAGCGTTGTCTTCGTTGGCGAGAGCCTTCCAGTCATCAAGGAAGACGTCCATGATCTCATTCTGCTGCAGCGCCAAGTCGAATCTGAGATTAAGATAAGATAGGAATCACTGATGAATTCAATCCATTGAATCTGATGTGAAATATTTTCTATTATTCAAACTTGATAACCTTTGGGGCGATGACATGCCACTGCTGCATGGGGAAGTTTTCCATTTGTATTTGGAGGTCCCTTTTATGAGAAACAGCAAGACAGTGAAGTTATTGAAAAGAAAGTGTAATGAAAAAAGTGTGAACAAGTCTTCTTCTACCTTGCTCTACTGGGAAACAGTGGGGCCGTTTACACTTGTAGAATGGCAAACATTCATGTTAAATAGGAAAGAAATGAAAAAAAGTTTGAATCAAATGACTCAGAGCAAAAGGCACTGTGAAGGAAATAATGACTTAAAGGGATAGTATAGTATTGGCTGAGGTGAGGATTTAGCCTTTAAAGGGATAGTACAGTATTGGTGGAGATGAGAATTGGGCTTTTAACTTTTTGTGAGGTACCAGGAAAACACTTATGATATTGTACAGAGCATACCATTTTAAGAGGAATTCAAAGTTTATTTGATGAAAATCGGGTTTGGAATGACTGAAACATCCAAAAACAAAGTAAAACAAAGTGATCGTAATAAAGTGTGGGTCCCACACTTTATTAGAATTGCTATTTTTTTGGATATCTTAGCCTTTTCAAAACCAATTTTCATCAAATAAACTATGAATTCCTCATAGAATTACATGCTCTGTCATGTTTCATAAGAGGTTTCTCATTATCTCACCAAAATATGTGAGAAACCTGAAATTAGGTCTCAACCAAAACTGTATGATCCCTTTAACTTTTTGCAAGATACTTAGAAACCACTTCATAAAATATTAAAGAGCATACAATTCTAAGAGGAATCAAAAGTTTATTTGATGAAAATCGGTTTTGAATTGGGCGAGATATTCAATAACAGAGTAAAACAAAACAATCCCACTATAAGGTAGGTCCCACCTCATGAGGACTGCTTTGTTTTGGGTATCTCAACCATTTCGAAGCCAATTTTCATCAAATAAACATTGAATTCCACTTCGAATTATACGCTCTTCCATATTTTATAAGAGGTTTCTCATTATCTCCAAAAAGATCATCATCAAAAAACGTTGGAAACCTGAGGCAACATCTCAACCGAAACTGCACCATCCCTTTAACCTGAAGGCAAAAACATACGAACATGCATTCCTTCATCTCATTAATGCAATACCATTCTACTCCACATGTGTCAATCACTTTGATACCAATCACATTCCATACACATGGAGGCAAAAAAAATCAAGACCATATCTTGACATCATTCTCATGTTTTCCAGACAAACCTTGGGGCGACTCTTTCGATGAACTCTGCGAGTTTCTTGGACTCCGAGATCTTGGTCCGTTCCTCCTCACTGAATTCTCTCGGAGCGTACTGCACTGCTTTATTGCATGGATGTTTCCTGAAAAAAAAAAATACATGCTGATTAATTGAATTGTCCTGTCTGATATAAAATAGCTCAAATCATTTCCCAAACTAGCTTGTTCTAAAAACCCAAGATCATAGGTTTCTTTTTTCTTTTCTTAATAATAATAATAAACATTTTTACTGCGCTTAATACAAAGTTTCTAAGCGCCTTGCATAACATATTGTTTCATAATTACACCAAAACATAATCTTACATTATTCAACATTACTATTAACCCTACAATAATTTACGTTACTCAATACACTAATCAAATGCTAAAATTAGCATTAGCTTAATTACACACACAACATCTAATACAGAAATCAATTCAAGAATGTCATAATTTTGATAACTTTACACAGTCTCTGTTTTCAATTGCTTTTTACGGCTGTAAAGTGCTTTGAAAAATGTAAAGTTGTTGCTCCCATTACAAGTGTATGTCATTCACATGTTATTACACCCTCCCTAGCAGGCGCGCCGGAAGCAGTTTTGGATTGGGGGGGCAAATGTTGGAGGGGGCTCACGATAGACTATATATATGTTACACAATATACACATACACATACACACACACACACACACACACACACACACACACACACACACACACACACACACACATCTATATATATATATATATATATATATATATATATATATATATATATATGTAAAGTGGCGTACGGTGGGTTGAAACATTGGGGGTGGGCACCTTGTGGAAAAGTAATTTTGACGGTGTGTATGCTTGTGCGTGTGTGCGTGCGCAATAATGGGACTACAATACATTACGGAATGTGATACATTCAACAATGCAGTCATTGAGCAACATTGTAAGTTTTCCTTACATGGATTATGGAATGACGGTGTGAAACGACAAATCATATACTGTCAGCAACATCAGGAGAATTGCATAACAATAAAATGCAAACGAGCGGAGCGAGAGAGCTCGAAAATTTTGACATTCTACAGTCCAAAAACTGCCGTTTGTAGCTATATCTTTCGCTTTGGAAATTAAGGGGGAGGCGCACCGGGCTCAACTGCTGGCAATTACTGGCTGCAACGTTAGGAAAATGGCATAACGAATAAATTTGACGATTAATTTTGACATCTTACAGTCCCCAAACTGCCGTTTGTAGCTATATTTTTTTTCGCTTTGGAAATTAAGGGGGGGGGGGGGCGGCCCAGGCGCAACTGCTGGCAATTACTGGCAGCAACATCAGGAGAATGGCATAGCGAGCTTGGAAATTTTGACATTTTTCAGTCCAAAAACTGCCGTTTGTAGCTATGTTTTGTCACGTTTATTTATTTATATACATATCTATCTTATTTTATCTATTTTTATTTATTTGTTTGTTTATTTATTTGTTTATTTTATTTTTTTATTTTTTATTTTTTTTTTTTGGGGGGGGCTTTTTGGGGGGGCAAAAATGCGTTTTGCCCCCCCACTTTTTGAATTGGGGGGGCGGCCGCCCCCCCTGCCCCCCCACTTCCGGCGCCTATGCTCCCTAGGTACTTGGAAGGCAATTGAGCAAAGAATGTAAAAAGGAGTACACAAAAAGTCAATATCTAACACAGATGCAAGAAATAACATCTACATCATCAAGTATAAATCAGGAGCTGCACAATGTTTTTAGTGTGTGTGGTGTGTGTGTGTGTGTGTGGGGGGGGGGGGGGGGGGAGGGGTGGCTCTGGCCCAGGGAGGAGGTAATGCTAGCCTTGTGGTTGGCGGGGTCAAGGTTTAACATTCCAATGCTGTACTCACCAGTCTGTCTGAGTACCGTTGTCCGTGTACGTTGGAACAGCCTGGATGGCGAAGTCTAACTCCACCTTCTTCAAATTGAAACTCTTGTCCTCGTAGGATGCACACTCGATGTAGCCGTCCTTCACATCGTCCGGGCCTCGGTCGGAGAAATTTACGGGGGCGCCAAAGTCCCGTCGTACACGTGTGATGGCGAACGAAAGCTGTTGTAGATTGACAACCACAAAAGAACACAAAAATAGGATCGCATGGGGATTACCATTGACATAAGTATGCTACTTCTGTCTCAAGTTCAAGGTAACATTCAAAGTTGAGTTTACATTGTTTCTCCATCACACACATACAGAGCATACTATTTAAGTAATTCATGGTCAAAACGAGATGGGTAACTGTTCCTTTTTTTTTGGGGGGGGGGGGGGGGCGGAGGAGACCATATATTGGTATTTTCATCACTGATGCAACACTGAAGTTATCTACATAATTATGTACTAAGTAAATAACCTCACACCATCTACATGACTAACAACAGAATTTCTGAGGCTGATCTTGTCGCCCAAGTTTGGTACTATATGAATATACTGAAGACAGCTTACAATGTAACAGAAACCATTCAAATAGTGTCACAGGAAGACATATTACTATGCTCATACCATGCCTCTTTGTGAGCTATAGAAAAGAAACTCAAAGCAAGTCTTTTACTTTGTTGATATTACTTAAAGTTCTATGTTGACAAATAGAACAAAGTTGCCAATATGTTTAATTATGTTTATAGTAATTTTTTACATTGATTTGTCTGTCATTTTTAATACCGGTGGTCCATTACAAATTTCTGTAGGTCAATTAGGATTTCTCTGTGGGTTTCTATTGGTCCAACAGGATTTGTGGGTTTCCTAATGGTCTATCAAAAGTTTTCTGATGGTTTCTGTGGGTCCCATAGACCTAGAGACATTCTATGGGTTTCCCAGTTACTTTTTTTTTCCACATTGAAACCATTTGGCCTATTGACTTCTATTGGACCAATAGCCTATAGGTTCTATGGCTTTTAAAGGCATAATTTACCATTTGTAAATGAAACAAAAAAACCCAGATTTAGTGCTTCAAAATAGTTCTAAAATGTGAGTCACGGATAGAAACAACCTATGTAAAAATTTGAATAAGTATAATCAATGTTAAGTATAGTTATAATGGTTATAATAAAAATGTTTCTGGACTAAACCATCTTCAGTTATGGTTATAGAGAAACACAGTGATATATCCTTATATATTTAGGCTTTATTGCAAAATTTTTATCCTGTAGGACCTACACACATGCATCAAATGTGATATCTCAAAAAATTTTCAAATCACTGCTCCCAATGGCAAACAGTACCTTTAACCAGAAATGCATATTTTACATACTGCATATGGTGATCATGAAGTAGTTAAAGGACAAGTTCACCTTTATAAACATAAGGATTAAGAGAATGTAGCAACATTAGTAGAACACATCATTAAAAGTTTGAGGAAAATCAGACCATCGGTTCAAAAGTTATGAATTTTTGAAGTTTTTGTGCAGTACCCGCTGGATGAGAAGACTACTGCAGTGCATGAATAACTTAGATGTCACATGCGTACAACAATATAAGGAAAATATAAAGAGAATTTCACAAAATTCCATCTTTTGAAAAAAGTACACATTCCCCTGACTCCTTACCGACAAATGTTATGGGTAATATTATTCCCCCTACCTTTAGAAAGAGGCAAGTCAAGTGCTCTTTTATTATGTGAAAAAAGTGAAAATATGTTGAATTTTCTTTTACATTTTCTTTATACTGTTGTACGCATATGACTCACAAGCTGTAGTAGTCTCCTCATCCAGCGGTTCCAACACAAAAATTTAAAAAATTCATAACTTTTGCATCGATTGTCCGATTTTCCTCAAACTTTCACTGATGTGTTCTACTAATATTGTTACATTTTCTCAATCCTTATGTTTATGAAGGTGAACTTGTCCTTTAATTGACAGACAAATCACCATCCACCTACCTTCTCTCTGTTCTCCACCACAGCCTCATCTTCAATCTCCTTCTCGCTCCCCTGGGAGATCCACTCCTTGGGCTCGGGGGGCACATACCGGTAGATGGTGAGGTCCACCTCCTCCTCGGCACCCTCTCCTCCTTCTTCCCCTTCCTCGCCTTCTCCTCCTTCATCCTTCTTCTCATCAACCTGTCGGCACGAATCAAAGATTAGCATATATAAGAGGGTAAGGCTCTTTTTAAAAAATCTGTTTAATGTGTATAATTATTGTATTGCATTGTTTTGTTTGTACGTTTACACCAAGGACATGCAATTCCGTCTCTGGGCTGCTATGTACCAACCTTTTGATAAAATAAAACATAACATCTATCTATCTATGTGTCTATGTATCAATCTATCTATCTATCTATCTATCTATCTATCTATCTACTGTAAAAGTGGTTTCTTTCACGTACAGAAACTTTTGCAGTTTCCATCGGTGTGGACTTTTTCGCGTGTGTTTACATTCGCAGTCTCTAATGATAGTGTTGTACAATTGACGAGTTCAAAACATTTTCGCGTGATGTTAAATTCACGGTTCAACCTCAAAGCGCGAAAAGCGTGAAAATAAAACCACCGCGAAAGAAACCACTTTTACAGTATCTATCTATCTATCCATCTATCTATCTATCTATCTGTCTATCTATTAAGAGGTAGCACATGGTGAAATACAAATTATACCTGGTGTTCAGTGACACACAGACTCAGGACGTCATCTATGAGAGATGTAGATATTGCCATGGAGGGTCTATGCATAAAGTTACTGAAGTGACCTCCATAAAATTCTCAAAATGTTTGTCTAATTCAGTACCAAAAGGTGTACTTGTTTTGGGTTACATGGGAGAGCAAAAAAACCAACTAGTAAACACCCCCCCCAAAAAAAAAAAACAACAACAACAACAACAAACAAACAAACAAAACAAAACCAAGTTCAATATCATGAGGAGCAATGATTCCTCTATTAAAGAATATGAACATTCCTCAAGAGCTTTGAGAAAGTCAGTTAAATGAGTTTCACTCTTGGTACCTTATGGCATTTGAATACAGTGTCTCTCACTTCTCTGAGCTTAAACCAGAGTAGAGGTACACACAAATAATATATGCATAGGTATGACTACATGAAGAGTGATCGCATGGCACAATCATGATGATCGACGTGATGATTGACAAGATGATTGACGTGATTGCGCCATGTCAATCATCTGTAGCATCTCACTTCAATGATATTGACAAAAACTTTTGCATTTTTTTTCTTCTATGCCTCATCAAACACTGACATTCCTCAGATGTTCCATACACATTTATCACTGCCAGTATCACCAAAACACTGTGACACTATGGACTTGCTTATATCTATGGGATACTTAATTCCCTGGGTACCCAACTGACCAAGGGCAGAACCTGTAAATTTGACATATAAAGTAGGAATCCTACAAATAGGTTTCATAAAAACTTGAATCTTACAGCAAGGAGCTTCTGCTTGGCTTCCTCCTTTAGGGCCACGATGAAGTTCTGTCCCCACTTGAAGTCTGGATCATAGACTAGCAGCACCTCCTCCCCATCATAGTCCTGTACAAAAACCAAACGACATTAAACAAAAATTTGAGTGCCATCACTGACTATCACACAACCTGCAATCTCATCATAACAAGATAGCACTCTTACCACATAAAATGAACTTAAAAATCTGTATTCTGTTGTTTATGTTCTAAATCAATATTGGAAACAATACTTCCTGATTACAAACATGGTTTGGGGCCCTACGTACTGTCAGGAAATGTTCAGAACAATGTGCAAATTAGTTTTTGGGAAAGTACAGGGAGTAGACTTTCCCAGTTTAAAGAAATTTCAAGTCGATTACTGACAAGAAAACGGAGTCAACCTTTGTCAAATATAGAAATACAGACACTTTCGTTCACTCCAATTAAGTTAACCATATGCTGCACTGCACGTGAGGAATCTGTTAAAATACTGTATATGCCATATGAATTATTTCGCAACTCTAAATTTTCGCGAATCGGGAATTTCCAACGATTTTGCAAGGGGTTAAATTCGCGATCGTGGAGTCATGTAGTGAACGGAGAAGAGTACACACGTATGTCACATTGGGATCAGAGTCAATATTTTCGCGTGTCTTTAATTTCGCGAATAGCACCTGACTCACTAAATTCGCAAAATATTCGGCGTATACATTACCCTTGACTAATGAATCCTGCTATGGATAATTGCAATGCATTTCACAAAAGCTTCATTCATCTTTATTTGAAGGATTGAGGCGTTGATGTTTTCACTGTTTCCAATGTTTACATGTTGCCTGGTCTCTTTTCTGTTTTCTTGATATATATCTGGAAACAAGACATGCAAAATTGATTAGACAGGAAGGGGGGAGGGGGTGGTTTGAGGAGGACAAAAAGGAGGAAGGGAGGGCTTGCTTTACCAGCATGGCCTGCTTGATGGGAAAGAAGTCAGAGACGGCCGCCCTGGTCTTCATGTCCTGGATGATCTCCTCCTTACTGAGAAGCTTGTTGGGGTTCTCCTGGGTGACGTCCTCATCACACACACACTTGAAGAGCTCCTGGGACTTGGAGGCCATAAAGAGAGGCACCACATTGGGTGGCAGTACATCTGCTGTGAAGAGAAATAATATACAGGGTTAGAGTCCAAGCACTGTTAATAAAGTGACAATCTGTTTGCTCACTCTGTCTTTTCTATTTCATTATTATCATTTTTTTTTTTTGCAGGCATAAAGAGGTTGAATATTGTTCTTAATGCTTAATAACATTATTTTTCTTTTCATCTTCTCCATCACGTAGAACAGCAAATTTGAACAGAAATATGAAACCTTGCTGAGGACTAGTAATGTAGGAACATACTTTCATGATAATTGACGTTACAGACAATTGAGTTTTTATTGTTTTCTTTTGCTGTTTCAAAAAAATTGTTGGAATGATGTTAGTCATTAGTTGCTAATTACCTCCGCCAAGGGAGGAGGTTATGCTTTCATTACTGTTGGTTTGTGTGTTTGTTCGCTAGTTAGTTAGTTAGTTAGTTAGTTTGTCCGTGTGCAAAATAACTCAAAAAGTAGTTAACAGATTGGGATGAAACTTGCAGGAAAGGTTGAGAATGACACAAGTAACAAACGACTAACTTTTGGAAGTGATCCGAGAATTTGGGGGAATTTATGAAGGATTTTTTATATTTTGGCAGGTAGGGTCAATGAACTTGGGAGTTCAGGCTGCGCATATTTGAGGTTTGCATGCGCGCACTGCGCGCTCTAGTTTCTGCTAGGGCGAGGCGCACCGTGCAGCTGAGGGTTTATGACGTAACAAAGGCTTCTATATTGGGAAATCGGGCGACTTTCAGCATGCTATAAGTATGTATGGGTGGAAATAACTGATATCTCTATGGAAGAACAAGATCAGTGGTGGAAATGAGCTGCATGCTTGGCGGAGGTCTGCGCTCTCAGAGTGCTCTCTAGTTATAGAATTACTGATGGGTAATACCTGGTACGTCACTGCAAGGGACAGGTGAAAGGTAATGTTGAATCCCGGAGGGAATGGGAATCATGTAGGAAAACAAAACATATCACTGTCATGAGGCTCTTGACATATGACACCCAAAACTGTTGTGACGCATGTTTCACCTGAGAAATGTTGTTGGTCACACAGTTGAGCACGCTATTTCTCAGTCAGTCAGTGTTAATTTTGAACATTGTTCTATTATTAGTTTCTACTACTATTCAAGTACAAAGACCAGTGTAAACAGCTTTGGAAATACATTAAATCTTCCATCTAAGTTCTCCCTCTCTTTCCTATTACCAGGACCTGTTAGCAATCGAGCATACTGAAAAAAAAAAACAAGAAGTTACAATAAGAAGAATTTCTAGGGGAATGAACAAGCTGGGCTATAACATACCACTGGCTTCTGTTGTCTCAGCCTCGGGGGTTTTTGGAGCTTCTTCTGCTTTTGCTTTACCTGAGAAAGAGAGGATTCATTACAAATGTGATTTCAATAGTACAAATGAACTATGATCTACAGTTTTGTGTGCGCAGTCTCATTTGCTACTGCTAATTAATAGGATAAATACATAAAATACTTTTCTTCTCACACAGAATCAACACAATTATCATTGACAACAGACTCTGCATCTGATCAATTAAGGAAATGCAAAGTGTGTCTCTTGATTATCTATCAATGAGATCACAATGACAATGTTAAGAAACTGTGAAAACCAAAAGACATACATGATATTGTATACAAAGCGTGCAAATTGATTTAACCACGAACTGTAAACATGGAATTATTTGCAGACTGGAAACTTTCATGCCCTGCTAAACCTTGCATGAAAACTAGAACTCACAAAATATTTGGGAGAGATGTGTTGAAATATTTACAGAAATACACGCATCAGCCACATGTAAGGCAAGTGATTTTCACTGAAACTGCCCAACATGAAAAATCAGTCAATCAACATGCAGTTTCTAAGTTTACAGTAGGACAGGAAGTAAAAGATGGTTGCTACTTGATGCAGTGTAGGACAACACCAACCTTTGCCCCCCTTCTTGGACTTCGAGGCACTCTTCTCTCGACTCTTGGGTGTGGCCTTGGGAGGGGCGAGGCCACCTTTGCCGGGTGTGCCCGACTTCTCCGGGGTCTTGGGTGCATCTCCTTTGGTGTCAACCTCCTTTTCTTCTACCTGGGCACTCTCTGCCTCCTTGGGCGTGGCGTCACCCTCCAGTTCTGCCATCCTTGCTCTCTATGGTTCCCCCTTGCTGGTTATACAGAGATGATTTGCAGCTCTTCCTGTCACAGAGTGGTAATTACAGAATAGGAAAAGTATAAAAGGTCAATCAAAAGTTCAATCCACATACTTTAAAAGATGAGCCATCCTGAGTGTTTGTGTGTGTGTGTGTGTTTTAATCTCATTAACATGGCCTTTTTACTGCCACCACTATAAATTCAATAGAATCAAACCCAACAAAGCAAATGTGACTCCAGGCTTCTATAGATAAACAGATCATCTTTGTTACTTGTTATTCAAGCAAAGATTTAAAAAATACCTCCTTGCATCTTATGTTGATTGATGATTATATGACGTTTAATTAATGACCAATGTGTGCATTTACGCATGCTTGTAACATACACGGTCACTACTCTCTATTTTTTTATTTCTTTTCTTCTCTTCCTTCCCCACCTCCCTCTTGTTTTTGTTTCACACTCAGCCACTTATTTATTTGCAATACATTGCATCTCATTTCCACTCATTTGCATGTATCTTTTTTTTCCTTTTTTTTTTTTTTTTTTTTTTTTTTTGGGGGGGGGGGGGGTCCCTTGTTTAGCAAGTTGTGCTTTTTCAAGGTCCCACACAACATTCCATGTAAACATCAACCAGGTTCAATTTTTGAAATTATACAAAACAATGTATGTGTCCCCACAAGGGGTTTACCATTCATATTATATGCAAAAATAAATCAATCAATCAATCAATCAATAAATGAATAAATAAATAAATAAATAAACAAACTATGTACAAGATGAGGTCACCACTTCTGTGGCATATTTTCCCATCATTTCATAACCCTGGCGCGGGGCGCTGTAACTATATTACAACAGTATGTGTTGGGGTCGCTGGTGCAGTTAATCATTTCCTAATCCTACAAAACAGTGGAATCACATACAATACAGTACTTCATCTAAATTTACCATGCCCGAATGGAGATGGAATCTGGGATCCAACTAGGAAAGAGAGTAGATGGCAAGAATAGGCTAAGGAAGGTTGTGCTCGACTCTGTGAAAAGCAAACATGTGGTGATGGATGCTGCTAAAATAGCTGAGAGACACTGATGTGATGGAACAATAATCTTCATCACACTTTTCAATAATCATGCCTGATCTGATCACTGCTGATCACTCACCTAAAAAGAGAAAACATGAACAGAACTGAAGAATAGAAGGTACAAGAATTTGGGGTTGGAGAGGATCAGGATGGTCGATGGTCTATATAATCTCCACTCTCAAATAAATGTAACGTTAGGCCTACCATATCACAAATGAAAACTTTTTTGAATTTATTCACTGAGCTGTGTGTGTCTGTGTGTGGATACAGAGCCCTAGCCTAGCTATACAGCTACAGTAGACCCGCACGGCTACTAGGGGTTGATGTGTAGTCCCATACGTTTCAATGCATGTCAGGTTTTGGCCTACGTCGTACGACAGCGACTAAAAGTTATGGTGATAAACGTTATATAGCAAATCACAGAAGGGACTAGCATGAAAGATAACCAAATATAGTATGCATATGGTTTTTTTCATACTACTTTACCAAATACACGGCAAATTAATGAGATATCCACCTTACCAGCGACTGCGAGATAACTTCGGTTCTCCGCAGACATACGGTTGTCAAGCGACGAGCGTTACATTGATAGTCTTGAAACCAGCCGCGAAACTTAAAAGGGGACATCAGTCGGTGCACAGGAATATTCATTGTACTAGTACTCTATTTTCATTTTCTTTTATTCAATGAACAGTGTCTCATACTTTAATGGTGATAAACAGGCTAAAGTTCAAAATACTGGAATCGACCAAATATACTGAACTAAAGTATAAGGGCATCTCACATAGATTTATATTGGGCGATCTCTTAATTAATAGTAAGAATTACTATATTTCACAATCATTGCTCTTTTAAGTCCCATAAACAACATCTCAGATATTGTGTACTCTCATCATGTCTATGAAAGCTTGAGTTCTCTTCGGTTTTACTTTCCGATGCACGGTATTTTATTTAACTAGCAACGAGTGTGGCTGCGACGACGACTACGTGAACAAGCGAATGGGCGGTACTCCTAAAGAGACAGCTGCTGTGATATGCAAATAGCTCTATAGCAACGGCTGTCTGCGTGACCTCGCGTTTACAAACACATGTGGATAAAGGACTGCTGAAGAGTGAAGTGCTACATCGCGCCTTTGAAAACAGTATACCATCAACTCCAAGCGCTCTAAGCTCATAAGATATCGGCACAATGGAACGAAGTATATGAAATTTTGCAGTTTTCCATAACCTTAGGCCGACGTGAGTGGTTTCTCGGACCTCATCATATTTTTGTTTTTGATTCGGGTAACAGAATTGGTATATTTTTCGCGAGGATCTCGCTGCCAAATTCGGCGTGTTTGTATTTTACCTTCCGGTTTCTGCTTTTATTTAGAGATTGTTGTATTTCAGTACTACTGGACATCATGTCTGCTTCCGTGAAAATGTTCAAGGGTGCGCCTTTTGGGACGCAGAAAGCCAGGTAAGCTATGAATCTCTCATGCATCTTTTTCTTTATCACTGCAACAAACAGATATATTAATCAGTAATATTAATGATCATATCCACCGAGCATACTGTATGTTATATGTTTGTTGTATTTCAAATGACCGCATCATGTACATGCGGACAAACGCATGTGGAATGGAGCCCATGTTACAAGGATTTATCTGTCATTTTCACTTGCCTTCGTGTTTCTTTCACCGATTAACAAGCTGAGCACTGCTTGATGATCAGCAACCCAGGATTGCAAAATATATTACAGACAATCATTTCTTAATGATTTTTCATTCTATATATGCATGTTGTTTATTAATTATTTCTTATTTAAATTGTGTATCTATCACCAATTTATTGAATCATTATTTTTGTCACTTCTATAATATATTCTGCTGTATTTCATCTTGGTTCAATTTCATTCCGATGAAAAGGAGAACTGAAACTTAAATGAAATTTTGCTCATATATACAACATATTATGGATTAATATAATTCCATTTTGTTACATGATCTTGTTATTTATCTTTCTCTCAACTAGATTTGATGTGTCAGGGGTACATCCTCAAAGTAAAATGCCAGGAACGTACACTCAGGTGTGGTACGACAAGAAATCAATGCACAATCTGGTGAGTATATAGTCTGCCAAATCCTAGCTCTGTTTGCTCTGGGCTAACCTGATTAATTGAAAAGATTTCTGTCATTTTGAATGTGTCCCCCAATCCTGTAAAACAAGGAATGTTTGTGTGCATTTTATTTTCATGAATTTCGCAAGTGCCATTATTCGCAAAATTAAAATGCATGTGGAAGTCTACACAATATGCATTGGACGCCAGTGACAATTCGCGAAAATTTCATGCCGTAAGAAAGGTTGTCAACTCCAATTCGCGAAATTTTCATGCCATGAATATATCATGTTTTACAGTAGTTTGTCAACTTTTCATAATTGCAAGACCATGTAGGGAAAAGAATATGAAATTTTTACATTATATGTTTGTTACATACCAGTATACCACATGTCTCAATAAAATTTAATATGCTTACTGATATAATTTTTTAATGTGTTGGGTTTATTCTACACTGTGTTCCTCCTGATGTTTTTATTGTTTGACATCATAACTTTATCCCTTTGCTGGGCAGTTATGGTATAAGCTAGGTTCAATGGCCGGGCATATTTTTGCATGAAAATATGCAGCAGGTGTTTGAACTTTTTAGTAGAATTTATTATGGTACTCCTGTGTATTTTCAGAACATACAATGTGTATGCCTATGCTGTTTGCTTTTCAGAAAAGAAAGCTTGGCCCCGGCGTTTATCAGGTTGAGGTGGGGCACTTCAGTGAGAATGAGGTGGCCCGCAAGGCCTCTGGGCCCGGTTGGTCACGGGCCTATGAAACTGCTCGCATGGCAGCTCTGCCCCACCTACTACACAAGGAACAGTGGGAGAAGAAACGTATGATTGTGAGTAAACACTTCATCTATTCGTTCTTTTTTTTTGTCCTCTCTTCTCACATGTTATATGCTTCCCATGAGTGTCTCTGACTTGCTTTTTTTCTTTCCATTCTGCCTTTTGTTTTATAAATTGCTATTGTCTTCTTTAAAAAAAACATCGCAAAAGGTGTTTCATGATTTTGAATATTTCAAAATGTGTAAATGCAGAGTGCCAAATCAATGCTGCTAAAGTAAATAATGAAAGTAATTGCATATAAAATGTCTTTGTGACTTCAAAGGTGTTGTTAAAGGAAGTTATACAGTGTGTGCTTGCATTTCTTGCATTTTTATGCATCTTTTTGTACATCTTTTTAAATCTGCATGGTGAAGATTTTGAGAATCTTGCAAATTTCAACTTTTTTCAATGTTAACTTTTTTGGCATCTATTGCACAATTTTAATATTTCCAATCAGATAACTTATGCTGTTTTGAGATTTCTGTGATCATTTCTTTTTCTCAAATTCCTCTTGATGTTCTTTTCAGGAAAGGAATCTCGGACCTGGATCATACAACATAAAGGATTTCTTAGAAATGATTTCTGAGAGGCCATGCAGTACGCGAGGAATCTGTCAGACCAGGGCTCGTCGATTCAAACACAATAAAACGGTGAGAATACAACAGGTTTCATCTCTTGATTATTTTTATGTCTGTTTGAATGTGGTCCCTATTTCAAGAATTGGAGAGATGAAACATACAAAAATGCAATCATAAGCTAACAAATGTATTCAGGTGAGACTTTGTTTAGAACGGATGGAAAGCACAATGCAATGAAATATTATTTTGTGAAGACTTTCTGAAGAAAGCGTAGTCCCTAGTGTGTCCATGCCTTCTTTCTGCAACATTGTGTTCATTGAGGATATCTCACCAATATCATTTCAGATCATTTGGGGACATTCAAGAAATTCAAATTCTAAATGCAGTAGATTTCTATGTTGTAAGGCCAAGACAACCTTTGCCCCATTGTGTTGACTTGAGGTAAAAAAAACAAAAACATATACATTTTACAGTTTATGATTTAACTGTATGCCGCCTGCACAGCAGAGTTGTGTTTTTGATAAATTGTAATAACAGATAAAGTCAGAAAAAGAGCGTGTAAATTTCTCCTTGGATTTGTGCTAGGCATGACCAGTTTGTGGTTTTATCATCCACTCTCTCATGTAAAATTCTAGATGGCAGATTCTGTGTTAGGAAGCTCCTTGCTATAACCAGCTGTCCATAGTTCTGCCCGTATGATACTGAATATGTTATCCATGATGTCATACTTTATATAACGGTATCCATGTATTTTCAGACTGAAGTTCCTGGACCAGGGACATATGGAGAGGGCGGCATTCCTCACTCGGCCGTCGAGAAGAAGTCCAAGATGTCCACCAGCACCGTGGGCCTCTTGGATGCCGGATCGTCTACCCCGAGACACTTACCGACAGTGGTGAGTCCAGAGCTTATTTTGAAATTCAACTGTTTTAAATTGTGCAATATATTCTGCATATAATTTATACAACAGGTGTATTACTGTTGAGAAAGCATCTGCTGAAATACATAGCATATGAATAGGACACTTTATTATGCATGTTTGTATAGAAGCAAACCATGCCCCTCAATTTGGGTTATAAACAGGACCATGTAATAGGTATGTTTGATTTTTGTGATTACTTTGATTTTGCTGCACTGTGGCATCTGTAAAGATTTTAAATTGTTGAGGATCATTATTCATGCTAACTATACACAGCCCAGTCGCTGTAAAAATGCGACGCCGTATGGAGCACGGCATCTCGTCAGGCTGTGATCATGCCAGCAAATGTGGATACTGGTATCTGATGATTTGAGAGGGGATGTATTAGATGCTGAGATGGGAATTCTCACGTCCATCATGTCATCATTTATCCCGTAATCATGTATTTGAGATTACGTTAATATGATTAAAGCCTAATCATGCAGGCATATGATATATGATTTGTATAACATTTGTACATTTTGAGATGTTTTGTCCTGCAATGTTATGAACAAAGAATTAATATTTCTGTTCCTGTACTGACAGGGCTGTGAGCTTGGTCCAGGGACTTACGAAAACAAGAGTTTCACCGAGGAGCTAACGAGTAAAGTAACGAGCACGAGAGGTCCCTACGATCTTTTCACCGGAGAGAGGAATGCTCCAATCAAAACTGGTCATCTATCACGACCGGTAAGTAAACTGACATGTATACTTCCCCATTGCTCGATCCTACCTTTGCTATGCCTCTGTTTGTGGAGATTCATGTTTACTTCATTTATCCTTTAGCTTGCCCTATTACATGGCAATACGTGTATATAAATCCGTTTACATTTTTTACCTTTTCTCTGTGTACTTTTATTAAAATTTCTTGTGTATTTCTTTCTGTTCAAAATTTACTCAAACATAATATGTATCATTAAGCAAACTTATGAGAATTTATGTATTACTAACAATTGTGTAATGTCTAATTGTTGTTGTTGTTGTTTTTTGGGGGATGTTAGACAATCATCACTTGTCACACCTTGTTCAATTTACGAATGAAAGCGGGCTAATCCTGTGTGAGAGCAACAATTCTTGAAACTTAGTTTTATATTCTATCATTTTGTCATATTACATTGATTATTCCCCCAACATTCTTCCAGGGCCAACATCCACTGGGACCGGGCCAGTACAATCTCAGCTCCTTCTCGGACAAGTGGCAGGACGAGCACAATGAGTGGAAGGGCAAGTTGGGCAAGATATCCCAGTACCCGGAGAGGCCGTCTGAACGCATGTACTGCTCTACTCTCAGCCAGTGGCCAAGAAAAGAAGTGAGCAACAAGATTTCATCTCCTTTGCAGCCATGATTCATCTTTATTAATCATTATCTACTCGGAATTGTGATCACATGATATGGGAAATAGAATCATTGCTGCAATACTTTAAAATGCATTAGAGTCTTTATATGCAGACATACCAGCAAAACTTATTTCCACTGTAAATCATGTTTGATTCAGTGAAAAGATCCAGATTTTGTATGAATAGAAATGCCTAGTTTTTCTCAAGTCTCTTTGATGGAGCATAATGTCAAACCTTTATGTATTATTTTCATCCACTGGAATATTCTAGTACTGTATGATGCATACAATTATTTTTTTACATCATTTTGTGTCTCTCCCTGATGAATAAATGGGCATTGATGGGGATGGCACAAGTGACCAACCTCCATTTGCACATACAGTGCACTCCTGTTATAATGAACAGGGTTATAACGAGATTCTGGATACAACGAAGTAAAAATTCAGGCCGCAACATAGTCAGCTCTATGTTTTTTTTAATTGTCTATTTATTCTGTTATAACAAAATTTTGATATAACGAAAGAAATCTACCGGTCCCAAGGACTTTGTTATAATGGGAGCCCACTGTATCGCAATATATAATGTCATTTCCAGCAAATGGCCACATCTGTTTTGAGTAGGCTGAATACTGGTATGTGTGAGAATACGTATCGTTACGTTAATTTTCATGGTTCTTGTCCCAAAATTTTGTCCTAAAATTTTTCTTGTGCCTTTCCTCTCAGTCTGATCCGGGTCCTGGTAACTACACACCAAGGGAACTCTCCAAGCCCAAAGCCAAAAATCTTCCGCCATTCATTTCTTCAGCTGAACGCTTTGACAAGCGAGCACGCAAGTTCTTCACTGGCCAAACAGTAAGTTCCCCCTAACAAAATATATGCTGTTATGCTGCACTGATTATTTCCTCACAACATAGACTATTAACTTTTTGGGTTTATATGGAAAAATTTAACACGCTTCTACAAGAGTAGCTAGGCTTGGTAAAACATAAAGATATTTATATTTTTCTTATTATATGTTGAATATTTTTATACTTTTAAAGCAGGGAATATGTGAAAAGTAGAGGAATAACAACCAACAAGTTATCTACTACTTTTAAACATCATCGTTACTAACATAATTTCATTCCAAACATCCATGTCTTATTCTTTAACAAGTGTATCCATGCTTTGATTATAGATAAATAGCTCTATCTGAGAAACCTCAGAAATCTGGAAAGTTTATACTGCAGTGTTTGCTTTATGTGAGCTTCGTCTAGTGTTAGCAAACAGTACACATCATATGTATCACAAATTTTGCAAGTCAGCTGAAATCTGCCAATTTTACATGCCAACTAACTGCCTTCCTTTACATGTATGCAACATATAATTCCATCCTTGGTGAGGGAATCTCAAAATCTGTTACTTGAATATACTTATCTATCATTCCATGGCCTTAGTTCTCAATCACAATTTCAACCATTCCTCAAATTGTCTTAAAGGACAAGTTCACCTTCATAAACATAACGATTGAGAGAATGCAACAATATTAGTAGAACACATCAGTGAAAGTTTGAGGAAAATTGGACAATCGATGCAAAAGTTATGAATTTTTAAAATTTTTGTTTTGGAACCGCTGGATGAGGAGACTACTACAGCTTGTGAGTCATATGCGTACAACAGTATAAAGAAAATATAAAGAAAATTCAACATATTTTCACTTTTTTCGCATAATAAAAGAGCACTTGACTTGCCTCTTTCTAAAGGCAGGGGGAATAATATTACCCATAACATTTGTCGGTAACGAGTCGGGGGAATGTGTACTTTTTTCATAAGATGAAATTTTGTGAAATTCTCTTTATATTTTCCTTATATTGTTGTACGCATGTGACATCTAAGTTTTTCACACACTGCAGTAGTCTTCTCATCCAGCGGTTACTGCACAAAAACTTCAAAAATTCATAACTTTTGAACGGATTGCCCGATTTTCCTCAAACTTTCAATGATGTGTTCTACTAATATTGCTACATTCTCTCAATCCTTATGTTTATGAAGGTGAACTTGTCCTTTAATTACAAGTTCTCATTTGCAAAATACGACCCTCACAAAACAAACAGCATATTGCAGGCCTATCCAATACCAGGCTACATGGACTTTAAAGGGATGGTATAGTATGGGTGGAGAAGAGGATTGGGCTTTTAACTTTTGCAAGATACATTGAAACCACTTATGAAAAAATACAGCGCATACCATTCTCAGAGGAATTCAAAGTTTATTAGATGAAAATCGGTTTTGGAATGGCTGAGACATCAAAAAAACAAAGTAAAACAAAGAGATCTTAATAAAAGGTAGGTCCCACTTTTTATTAGGATTGCTCTTTTTTGATATATCAGCCATTTCGAAACCAATTTTCATCAAATAAACGTTGAAATCCTCTTCGAATTACATGCTCTTTCATATTTCGTAAAAGGTTTCTCATTATCTCACCAAAAAATGTTTGAAACCTTGTTAGGTCTCACCCAAAACTATATGATCCCTTTAATTCAGTATTGGTTGGTCTTTGTAATAATGATCGTAATTATGTTCCCTCCTCTTCCCAGAATCCTGTTGGTCCTGGTCGGTACAACGTCCTACACTGGCACGAGGAGCAGCACCGCAATGGTCACTCCAGCGTCTTCAACTCCAAGGTGAAGCGCGAGAGGACAGCCAGGGATAACATGATGCAGTAAGTTAATTGGTCTTTCCATTCTTAACAGGTGGTATCACAAGACCCTTGCCAAGTCTCCCTGATACCACTGCAGGAATATTGACCATAATCTCTCCATTTTCAGACTAGAGCATGTGGTAAACTCGCTGCTTTGGTACAGTGGGCTCCTGCTATAACAAAGTCCTCGGGACTGGCAGTTTTCTGCCGTTATATCGAAATTTCATTACAACCGAACAAATAAACAATAAAAGACATAGGGCAGATGATGGTGCTGCGTGCATTTTTATTTCATTGCAACTAGAATTTCATTGTAACTGTGTTCGCTATAACAGGAGTGCACTGTACCGGTTGTAATTTTCACCCTTTGAGATGCGTGGCACACACAGTATTGTACGTTCTGTGTCTAAACCCTATTCCTCTTTGGAACCTCCCTGATTTTAAAATGCCTAGATGCTGGCAGCCCTGCATCGTTCACGAAAAAACACTCACTTTTAACCAGGGAAAGTCTGAACCAGGGAGGAATATTGGTGATAAGAGTACAAAGTGTTGAATATCATTCTAATTCTTCACTTTAAGACTGTGTTGAGTTTACTTCTCTTAAGATTTCCACAATCATCGGCATAAAATAAGGACTTCATTTGTGACTGCTTTAATTCACATCACTTGTGTTTACAAGCAGAATTCTGGTTCATTTCCCTTCCTTCATTCCTTCCTTCATTCCTTCCTTCCTTCCTTCCTTCCTTCCTTCCTTCCTTCCTTCCTTCCTTCCTTCCTTCCTTCCTTCCTTCCTTCCTTCCTTCCTTCCTTCCTTCATTCATTCATTCATTCATTCATTCATTCATTCATTCATTCATTCATTCATTCATTCATTCATTCATTCATTCATTCATTTCTTATTTTATATTACTCTATTTTTGCTGGGACATTGTTTATTTGTGCTGTCCAAACTTTCAACACAATTTCTATATAACCCAGCAGTGATACTTAAATATCTTATTACCCATCTTCTTGGGTCAAATAAAATAGACGCCAACTTCCATTCTAATCAAATTCCTCTTCCGGTCTTCCCCTTCAGGGAGAGAATCCGCGGGGTGAACGTGAGGTCCATGGAGGCCAGGGGGAACAATGAAGAGGACTATGTGAGGGCAAGGAGAACCATCTACTCGCAGCAGACATAGAGGGCCTCCTTCCATCGCCGACATGCCAAAAACCAGAGACACCCCACAACTTGTACAAATTCCTTGGCAGTTGCTACATGTGCGCACCACCTGGTGTAATAGTTCAGCGACCTTCCGAACTGGACACACTTGGCGTGTACATATAAGCATCCTGAAGCAACAGAGCTGCCATTACCACAAAGCAAATTTGCACATTTTATATCAAGAAATCTAGTCCTTGTGACTGAAGCAGAAAGCAATTAAGAAAACAAACAACTATGCATAGAATTTTACTTTCCGTCCTCTGCCATCTCTCTTGTCTTGAATCAAAGTTTCAAGTCTTATTTTTGTGTATGTTCCTTGCATCCATGAGAGGCAGTATATTTTAGAGCTACCTGTTTTGTTATGGTGAGTGCTCTAGAAGCACATCCATCAAATAATGACATCATTATCATTTAAGCTTTTCTTTCATGAATCCTCATTGCATTTACATCTATCACATATATGTCTGGTACATTTTAAGTTGCATGCCTGTAAAATGCTTTGCAAGTTTATCATCTGTAACCAAGAAGTGAAGCTGCACACAGTGAAAAAAAAAAAACACAAACTTAATATCTAACAAGGGCATTTATGAGCTTTGAGGCTGTTTTGACCTGCACAAAGTAGAATAAAATGACAAAACATTCAGCATAGCCTGTAATACCAATAGGATATTATACAGAGTCCTTGCCTGCGCATTACATTTCTATTCAAAGTTATTACTTTCTATTATGCCAATACTTGCTGGTATGTAGTTTTGCCCTGACAAAGAAGAATTATAATACATGTAGCACAGTGCATTCCTGTTATGACGAAGTCCTCGGGACCAGCGGTTTTCTTACGTTATATCAAAATTTTGTTAGAGCGGAACAGTGAAGTATAATATACTGATATACAGATGATGACTTGGGACCTGAATTTTTACTCCATAGTAAACAAGAATTTCATATAACTTTGTTCATTATAACAGAAGAGCACTGTAGCATACACATCATTATGTTGGTAGAGAGAGAGAGATGAGATTCATGGTAAAATAATTAATTTTTCTTGGCGTTATGTTAAAACTATTTGAACTGTGTACTAATGGATCCGATGCTCATCCCGTATACCAACAACATTTTCTTTTTGTTTTCAAACTAAAAAGGGAATATTTCACCCATGTGACCACTGTCAGTCACATAAAGTGAAACAATTTGGAAACCCTCCAGTAATGAGACAGGGTTATAACAAACAAACAAACAAACAAAAATAGTGCATTGTAACAGCAAAATGCCTCAGAAGGCAACTTTACCACACTCTAAAATCAGCATTTGACTTGACTATTCATCCCCCCCCCCACCCAAATTAAAGATCTTCCATTTCTCTTTCTCCCATTCTGTAGTGTAGAAAAAAAATGCAACAATGCGGCAAGCAGCAACTGAGAATCTTTTTTTTTTTTTTTTTTTTTTTACAAGATTATAGTTGTTTTCAAATGATGCAGCCAGATCAAGGATGTTGATTTCAATTTCTTTGTATAAACTGACCAGTACATGAATGCGTATGAACTCAGGTTTTTTCATGTTCTTGAAAGAGCTGCATGGAATCAACCCAGTGCCAATATTAAAGACTGGTTCCTAGAAGCTGCACTGCAAAGTTTTTGTATATCAAACATGTTACCTTAAGAGCTGAATAAATAGTTATGTGCACAATATTTAGAGCCAATGTTTATAGATAATAATTAAACACTTAACTTGCACAACCACTTAATAACTAGAACTCCATAATATAGTTAATATGAACTTTATTCCGAGTATAGAGGCTCTATGAGTGAGGATCTGGGTTCAATGTGCTGGGTACCCTAGTTGGTCTAGTGTGATGTGTTGGTTTCAGATGGGGAAAATATTGGTAATGTGGGTGAAGTCTATGCCAGTTTAACAAGTTATTTGTGTTTCACCCAAAACAAAATATTGACAGTGTGTGGGTCAAACAAAAATATCTAAATATGATAACTAATAATTCATGGATTAGAAGAACGACTGCTAACTTGTTTCTATGACTTGATTTGTTACAACATCCTCGTTCTTTGGGATTACCATCATGTCTTTCAGGGTATAATGTTTGAAATAATTTGTATGCATTGAAATGATTATGAATTATACAGTCTTTCTAGTCTAAGGACCATAAATGGTTTGCTTCCTTAAAATTTTCTAGCATGACATTTCGACCTGTGTGAATGGACTGTAACAAAGCACATAAATCACAATGATAAGTACTGTAATTTTTCAAAGATGCACTTGTCAAAAACTTTTGTACATATTTTTAATGCACCTGCACTGTGTAGCAGAGGCGATGCTAATGTCCTATGCATGATGTAAATTTAACATATATTCTTTGTTGACTGTTAAAGGGTATACATTTGCAATATTTAAGAGCATGAAAATACATATAATAAATTCAGCCATATATATGTACATTCAATGCATTGTGCGTTGTATTGATGTCGTGTTTATTACACATCATAAATTTACAGATGAATATAAACATATCATACACATCTCAGTTACAATAATTTACATATGCACTTGCTTTTTTTTTTTCTTTTAGTTAAACACCAACAAGCTCATTGAATGTATGAGGACTGTACGAGGGCTTATCTTGGAAAAAAAAAAATCAAAAATCAAAATCCACCTGACATCAGTACTAAGGTCGTCCGTAAAATCTGACAAGACAGAAGCTAAGTCCAGTAACAAGACTTCTATGAAGCAGGACTAACAGACTGGTGCTGACTGTGCTCAACCTTTTTTCATCCCAGCAACATCCAAGGATACACTGTAATACACTTACAGTATTGAACCTCCCCATAAATATGTCGACTACATTTTTAAAACAAAGGAACAAAGTAACATGTCTATAATAACAGAGGTACCGTGCATATCTTACGAGTACTGTATAAGCTTTTATTTTCACGTACAGATATTTTTCGCGAATTGACACCAACGATATCATAAATGCAGTAATACCTTAGTGCAACGTGACACTTTCATGTGCACTTAATTTCGCGATCCGACAGATTCACGAAATTCGCGAAAATTACAGCTTATACAGTAAGTCAAAACTGACTTGAGAAAAATTTACACAGCTCTCAGCCCTTTCAAAGGACATTTTTGTGCAAATCAAATATGAACATCTGAAAACCTTAAAGTCAGCAATATAAACAGTGACAAAGAGTTGAAAAAAAATGAATGTCTAATTACATCATGGTCATTAAATACATTGAGATTGACTTCCTAACTTTTCTGAGAAAAATTACAACAGCAATTTTCACTCTAAGCAGCTGGATACATGCAATAAAGCTACTGGAATAACTTCCATCCTACTACAGTTGTATCTCCAATTTATCTCTCTCACTAACATAATGAAATTCACTGATTGAACAAGACTAACTGAATGGGGTGTTCAAACTTGCTTTCTCCAAAAGGAAATATCCAAAATGAAGCTGAGTCAGATGGCAAAAACAAAAACAAAATGAAAATATTGATGTCTTCATGATTGGGTAATTAACTTTAGGGGGGGGGGAATTTTTAAGTTTACCCGGTGTGCGTCATACTTATTTATGACAATATTTTGATCTAACATGTACCATTCCCACATTTGCTAGCATTTGGTTAGCATTATAAGCATGCACTTATAAATCTTACACGAGGACATTTGGGGGAAAAATGGGGAGTAGAGGACATCAGAAAGAAAGTTTTTAGGTTAATGCATGTCACATCATTCTCAAAAGTCTTATATCAATTCTACACTTTATTCCATGCAGAATTCTGTTCCAATGATACACTTCAAGACTTAGCATCTAAATCTAATTAGAGTGAACAAGCTAAATACGACTGCATACTGTAAAACAAAAAAAAATTTGGAACATGAAACTTTTACAAAGTAGGGCCAGTGGCCTTTTCCGCATCATGAAGCTTTCATGAATCGCCAGTGGCATTCAATGCAATGTGTAGACAAACACTTTTGCATGCATTTTACTTTCGCGAGTCTTGGCTCCTCGCAAAATTCCTGACAGCTTCATGTACACCAATAATTTCTTGTTTGACAGTAATTGAGGCCTACAAATTTCATACTATCATACCGGAGAGTTTCTGCGTGACCAATTTTCTTATTATTTTTGTTGCCTTGTTTTAATTTCTCATCGTAAGATATACAAGTAAAAACTGGCTTGGTCTACCTCAATGCAGATCTTGCTTAATTTGCAAAAAAAAAAAAAAAAAAAATCAACTGTAGAACTTGTGGGGGAGTTTGAGCTCATTTCCCTTCATACCCTGAATCGGTCAAGAAAGTTGCAACAAAAGATAACGTACACAAAGGATTTCTACTGTCAAAGAGAAACAGACCAACAGGACTGACTGTAAAGTATTCAATAATATCCCTACATGTGACGGCTGGTCAGGGCTTCTTCAGTGTACTCACATGATGTGTAGGTACCTTTGACCTTTGACCAGCAAATCAATGAAGAATCAAGGGTTGTCTGCACTCCAGTCATTCGATAACTCTCATAGAGTTCCATCTTTCTCCAAGCTAAGCGACTTCTGTGCCTGCAAATGTTTGGATGCCTCATCAATGCAAAGGCCAGCAATGGCTCCATCACTGTCCAAAGCATTAATAAGTCTGTACGAGTCTGCCGAGTTGCAAATTGGCAATCCAAAGGAGGGAGATTCGTCGGTCAGCGTCCAATCTCCTCTCACTTCTTCAGCTTCTTGAGAATGCTACCCTGCTCTACGGCTGCCTGCCTCTTCTTGCGTTGCTGCTGTAGATCAGAAAAAGTGGAAGAAAAGAAAAGGAGCAGTGACAAATGATATTGAAACCTGTGCTATGCATCATACTTGTGGATTCAGAAACAGGAAAGATTCTAGCAGCACACCACACTGGGGTAAAAAAATTGCAATAGCTTTGTGGGTGGAAGTGGATTTGAGCAAACTCCCCACTACTACTACCATACAAAAGTTCTAGGTCACGGAGAAAATATATGATCATCTTTGAAGTCTTTGATGAGATCTATATTTACATTCCTTTTATCCAATTGCCAAACCTTTTTGTTTACCCTAAGATATACAATTGTACCATAATACCTTCCTTTTTCTGAGCAAAAAAAAGAAGAAAAAAAAGAGTGTGTACATGGATACGCAGATGTGCAGTGTGCAGATGGAATATAACTTTAAAAGGTTGTTTAAAATCACACATTTACAAAGGAAATGCTTTTATGGGAATTCTACTTGAACATGTTCATATTCACACATCTTTTACAGAAACACTTTTTTGTTTTGGTTTTTTGTTAGTGGGATAAAACAAGAGAACAACATGGAATTTCTAGTCCTGAATAATTAAAGTCATGTTGGTAGTTCTGAACGCTCAATTTGGTATCTCCCACGCTTTGCATAAATATATGTGACCCGCTACAACAAAAGGATCCTAAAGTCGCTGACGGCCGAGCCGAGAAAATCGAGTTTGAAGTCACATCATCAAAATTGGTCAAAACAATCAGATTTCTGTTTTTGGCATAATTTTGTAGTGTAATGTTTTACCCATCATCTGCCGAAATTTCGAAGCTAAATGATCATAGGAAAGGCAAGAAATTAGTGTTTTTCTGGGCCATGATTTTCCGACTTTCAATGTAAGAGAAACGTGTCCGAAAATTTGGATTTAGCGCCGCAGCTAGACTCCACCCCTAGCAACGGTTGCCGATTGGTCGTGCGTAGACCGCTGGCGCTAAGCTTGACTGAACATGGCGGAGGTCGCTAGGAGCGTGCCTTCTATTGTCAAGCGGTGAAAACTGTCTCGCCACCCAATGACCATGATAGCGTCGGAAGGACAACTTTGACGGTGTTTTTCTCGAAACTCTCAACTACTTGACATTCACTGATAAAATCATCGATATCTCCGCAACCGACTACTTTTATGAGTCATGCTATATATGAACTTAAAGTAGAAGAGTACGGGAATAATATCATGCCATTTTCAGAAAATTGTCCTCCCCGACTTTCGGATCCTTTTGTTGTAGCGGGTCACATATACAGAGATCGGTATGCAGCCTTAGATGAAATATAAAGAAAAGGAAGAAGAAAGAGGAAGAGTAGGAGAAGGAGAAGAAGGTGTACAAGCAGGAAAAGACAGACAAGGAGAAATAGAGCAAGAAGCTAAACCTGAACATACCTTTTGCAATCATAATAAATGCATAGCAGTGATTCATGTAGAAGTCTTACCTTTCAAATATCTCATCATGCTACTGTACGAGCTGAAATTTCGCATACAGATATTTTTGCGAATTGCTACTTGGAGGACATTTTCCCGTGTTGTTAATTTCGCGGTTGCAAGGGTCTAACTTAATTTACTTATTCGCACGTTGTTATTTTCGCGTGTTGTTATTTTCAAGGTTCAAAGGTGATTCGCGAAATTCGCGAAAATAAAACCACCATGAAAATTTCAGCTCGTACAGTATATCATTCATTTCTTGTGAGTTCATTCCCCATGTTCTCTGCTTCTTGTTTCTGCTCATGAGTCTTTTAAGGCTTGAATACTTTCAATGCAATGTAAAATACATTTGCCTTGCCAAGGACCACAGCTATTAGCTGATATGCCCACCTAATTGCACACATTGTGTTGCAAAGATCACCTACATGTATAGGTATCAGATATTACCAGAATGTCTGCTGGTTAAGCAGCGTACTCACCAGTGTAATAGGGGTCGTTGACACCACATCCACAATGATTTGGTCCACTAGGTCAGTCATCTGTTGAAATGAGATTAGCAAAAATGTCACAAAATGATATCTGCTGAAGGCAAATACCAACAGACATGTATTGCATTTTAGTGCATATATAACAGATCTAATGCCACCAAGAAGTATTGGAGGGAAAATCAGATTTGTGTACATCTGGTACTCAAAACTGGTTGAACATGGAATTCCCTTGACTTGTTTAATACTGACATATGTTACGGGTAATAATACAAAATATAATTCCCCCTGCTTTCTGAAGGATGGTAAGTCAAATCCTCTTTCATCATGCTAGAAAAGTAAAAATATGTTCCACTTTTAAGAGATTTTTTTTTTTTTTTTTAATTGTTTTAGCATTTTCCATGTGAGACATCACAAGCTGTGGTAGTCTTCTCATCCAGCGATGGCAGCCCCAAATCTTTAAAAATTCATCACTTTTCAACGGATCATCTGATTTTCCTCAACTCTCACTGACATGTTCTACTAATATTTTTCGCATTAATGCAATGCATGTGTCTAGTTGGGTTTCATTTCCCCTTTAAGTATATCTCACCTTTCGACTTGCCCCTGGAGACAACGGTTCCTCTTTGAAATCCTTCTCCTCTTCCCTCATGCTGTCTTCCACACCCACACTCAACGAGGCCGACAACGACGAGGCCATGGTCATCGGAGAGAGCGACGCCGATGACGATGACGCAGTCCCAGTGGCTCCCGACAGTGATGAGCCCTTAGTCCCACCTATGCCTTCTCCTGCAGCCAGTGCTGCCCCGAGTGTCAGGGCTGGCTTGGAGGGCAGCTTGCCTGGCGCCAGGGCCTCGTACCGATGGCGCAGCGTCTGCAGCTCGAATTCGCAGTTGGCCAGCGCCAGCTTGAGCTCATACAGAAGCACCATGTCCGACCTGAGCGAGGAAAGATGCAAAATGAACTGCATCAACTCACCGAACACTTTTAAAAAGATGCCTTGTGAAGTAAATTCAGTGACAATGGGTCTTCAAAAAAGTGGGATTGAAACGTTCTTTTCACAAAGTGAATCACATGCAACCAGATCATGATGACAATAATATGTTTACATTACATTGAGAAATGATAACAGAATACATGCTATCCCATCTGAACTCAGGGCTCACAAATACACACATTTATCATGTCTTCAAAACACGATGAGTTGACATCTCTCAGAAGCTCGGAACACTTCAGACACGACCATATAAGCAGCACACACACATCAATAACCTTTGTCCTTTCAGCACAGAGCAGTGTGAATCAGACGTTAACAAATATGCACAAGGTATCCCTGAGCCATTAATGAGTGTGCCACACCAGCGGGCATTTTGGGGTTAATTTTAGACTTTCACTGCTTACTGCTCCCTGCTGAAGAAAATTACCCTACATTGACAAAAGGAAAATCACATCCTCAATGGCAGCTGTCTCATTCTAACTGGCTGACGGTGAAGCAGAATTGAGTTTTATCTCTTGACTGGTGATCAACCACAACATTTCTTCTTCTTTCTTAGACAATGGGGATTGGGTTTGTTATGAGAAATGATGACATTCACAAAGTTTTGACAGAAAATTTCAGCTACTTTGAATTGACTGCTTATCATTTCCACAGAAACACCAGATTTCTTATATAAATATGACATGAAAGCAAGAGTATCAAAATGACTAGTTTCAATCATTCGATCTGCGGTATTTGGAAGTTGAAAGGGTCACAAAAACCAGCAACAAATTCATCAGCATGAACAGAAAAAGATACTACAAAGACTTGATTATTCAGAATCACATCAGCTGGAGTATCTGAACCTGTCGTCAAAGACGCTCTGCTGCATGGCACCGCAGACCATCGTTGATTGGACATCCGGGTGACCACCAGGTGTCAACAATCTGCCACGACGCCCTCTGTCCCACAAACTCGAATGCACACAACAGAGCCTGCATCAACGCATAACATCAACACTCAGGGTCCCTTGTCAAAAACCAACAACGACAGCTGCTGGACAGAGACTGACTGGAACAGCGGACAACATCCACCAAAATACCTATCCAGTTTGACTCAGAAGGGTATCTCTCACGGGAGAGAGACAGATTACTGTTTTGGCAATTAGCTGATCCGAGGATACTTCCTCTTCGCTGGAAGCTGGAGTGAAAATATTTGGGGGAAAGCTGGCTCAGTTTGGGTAGCTGAAATCACAGTGATAAGGGAGATAGAGAGAAAGCAACCCCGAGGGAGAACTTTTCACAGATAGTGGAGATAGGGAAGAACGCGAACCAGCGTTTGCGCCGACCCACTTTCCCAGCGACGACGACGAGATGTCAAGAGCACCTTGTGTCTCGAGGCAACAAAGTCGTCTGTCTGCACATACGGTGTGTTTATTATTGCATGCTCCTGCATGTGGTAGCAGATGGGGGTGGGTATAAAATGCCCTTCAAACGGTGGAATTGACAAAAGACATTTTGTTGGAGAAATTTCCTTTGATGCACCCCTCCCGGAGGGCAAGTGCATACACCTTTGCACGCAGGGTTCTGCAAACCTACTTGACAGCTTATCTGGAACTAGATCTCACTGAAGGGCAAGTAAAATAAATGGGGCACTTGCCTCAATGCCCTTAGAGGAAGTGAGACACATATCTTTAGTAGTGTTGTGGCAAGACTACAGGTTTGACACCTACACAATATAAACTACATGATACAAGAAGCTAAGGTGACATACAAAAATGTAGACTATGCCATGTCAATCCTCATTTTCTTCTTCAATCTTTCTGGCACCAATTAAGTCAATGTGAATAAGAGTATAGACTATTCTACTGGGACAAGAAAAATCTTAAGGGCATTTTCTGCCTTCTATATTAGTATACTAACTGACATTAGGCATGTAATGAAAATGATCGTTTTCTTCTGTCAGTACGACATTTTGTCACAATTTGATGTCCCAACTGCATTCTTTTCTTTCTTACATTATATAAGTTGCTGTTTCTCAGAAATACCACATGCAGGCATGCTACTGTGTCAGAGCAACACACAAGTGTTTCATCTCTAAGAACACATTTAATGTGCTTTTCGAAAAGCACAGATGAGTGAAAAGGCTATATACACAGTGAAATGACCAAAAGGCAGAATTAGGACACATGCTGTTGTGTCTGCAATTAACGAGTGGGACATTCAGCGTGTCATCACTAACATGGATCAGGGAGTAATTTTTCCCACTCAAATTTGATTAACAATTTCAGCTGATGAACAATACTTCAAATGGTATCCTACACACTTCTATGAAAGAAAAGTGCATCTAGCATATTGAGATGCGATACCAGGAAAATTATTCCCCGTGGATGTTGCTGGATATATACATCGATACATGGACAGACACATACAGACAGGCATAGATATCAAGAGATAGACAAACAAACATAGACAGATATACTGTAGAGACAGACAGAGATAGACAGATGGATAGTTAGATACTGTAAAACATGATATATTTGCGGCATGAATTTTTTGCGAATTGGAGCCGACAGCCTTTTACGTGGCATGAAATTTTCGCGAAGTGCCACTGGCGTTCAATGCATATAGTGTTAACAAGGACTTTTGTGTGCATTTTAATTTCGCGAATCTTGGCGCTCGCGAAATTCGCGGAATTAAAGTGCACGCAAAAATTCCTCGTTTTACAGTAAATAGACTGCAGTCCTATACATAGACAGACAGAGACACAGACAAACTAAACATCAGAAAACAGGTAAATAGACAAACAGACAACATTTGTACCTTTACTTTTCTCTCTCTCTCTCTTCCTGGTCTAAGTAGATAATTGGTAGTCACTACGGTAATTCATACGAAGGCAATAGCATTCAAGCTTACCTGACTTCGTTATAGAGCAGCGACACCTCTTCGGTAGGCATGGGTTGGACTGGGATGCCCAGCTCGTCCAAGAGATGCTCAATGGCCTTCGTCTTCTTCAGACCAACAGAAGAAGGCAGTTTCATCTGGAGGATGAGGAGGAAAGTGTGTGTTTGTGTGTCAAGAAATTTCCTGTAATAGATGTCACTTCACTCAAACACTGCTTATATTAAAGGCAAGCCAGAGAAACTTGGATACTTTTGTATTCTAACAGACAAAGAAGATATCATGATTGCAGGCATCACTCTACACATATCTGGACAATCACAAACACAAATGAACCCCAAACAAGCAAAAGAGGAGATCCTAAATAATTGTCTATTGCTGCTTTTGGAGAGTTTTGGTAACCTTGGTTGTGATTGTCCTATGGTGGGAATGCAGGAAACAGTGCAATTTTCATACCATGCTGCATCTGGCAAAAAGTATACAAAATCATTATCAATCTATTATCAATTACATAAAAGTGTCATCTATACTAAACATAGTTATACAAGGGGTTGAAATTGTACTGGGATAGTGGCCACAAAATCATTTGGATGAACAAATCAGAACATCACTTATGTTAAATCTCCAAATATTGCTGGTTTTCTATGGAGTGACATTGGCAATATCATTCAAACACGATCATTTGGACCCGTTCACACACATATATGAAGGTAACGCTTTTTGAAAATTTATCTTGACTATCTGATGTGAAAACTATTCATTCAAAGAATTTTTAACTCTCGTGATAGGCATCACAATGCAAAAATGGGTCCAGCTTTATTCTTTCTGAAAACTATCATGACAAATTGTCTTGAATGGCATGTGTGAATGACATGTGACGAAACCATTAATTTTTAATCTCCTAATGTAATTCAATTTTGCCCCACTAGGTCTCCACACTCAGGTGCCCTCGTTCACACTCTGGTCTTTGCTTAGGTGCGATGCACAGTCTGGAGATTCAAAGCGCTTTAGTTGCAGCCAATTCATTTTTTATTTTGCAGTGTGTGAATGGTTGCAAACATAATTGATTTTCGCATCATGATGCAAAAAACCCAACAACTCCTCGAGTGTGAATGCGGCTTTCAGCCTGGCATTGTGTGTGAGAGTAAGAGCTTGTGTATGTAAATATTTAGTTTCCATGGCTGGCAGTCCCAAGGGGCCTGTGCGGGACTGCAGCCGGATTCAGAGCTCACCTTTTGGCTTCTCAGATAAACGCCGGACTGCTTGAAGTCAGGAAACTTGATGCCGCCTGTTTCCGGAATCTACCAAAATCACAGTGGGATGAGTCATACAGAAAAACGTTTACTCTCTCGGACAATAAGGGCATTTGTAACGACAAGAGGAAGTCACTACGTGGGTGTGTTTGTGTGTGCTTTCCAAGGTCAACATTACAACTGTGTGACATCTTTCAGCACTTGCTTCTATTTCAAATCTGGTCAGCTCCCCTCAAAGATGAAAAAAGTAAGGAAATTTTATAAAACAAAATAACTGCAAAGAAATAAAATCAAACATACAAACACACACATGCACACACACAAAAAAAGAACAAAACTCACAATTCCTCTTGGACTGAAAATGGTTGAATAACCTCAAGATATTTACATTTCACTTCCCTGGCTTCCACTTACAGTATAATCGTAAGACAGGTCACTGCCTAGAAATCAATAATGCGTGACTGACACTGCACACTTCCTATAGATTGGGAAAGAAATGGTAGCACGGTCAAACCTGCCTACTGATAGCAAAGCCACTAAAGGTCACACACACATCATAGGATACACAACATGCAGGTCAGAGGTGGCCAGTACTGACAGGTTGTTACCCAGAGATTAGTGGCCACTGTGACTGATAGCAGGAGGCTGCTATACACAGGTGAGTGTACTGTGACAGGCTGGACAATTCATTCAAGTGTAACTGAAAGGAAGTTTATTATTTACTTCTCAAGTAAACTCAAAGCATTGTGGGAAGCATACACAGAAACATGCACAAATTCCAGAAAATCCTCTTCAATTTTCGAGTGTTACATTTACAAAGGGACAAGTTGGGTTAACCTTGAACTGGATTTACATGGAAACTAATAAATCTTGTACTGTATTTACATGTATGGAAACCAATAGAGTGGTTGTGTATTACACACACACACAAACAAACCAACAAAAAATCCCACAAAATGCATAGACACAAAGCCACACACACTAACACAATAGTTACACTGGGAATGGTGATGACAAACAGTATGGGGCAAATTCTCAGTATTTATAACATACACAGTCAAGTGGAACAACACTTTAAATGCTTTCCATCTTTCACACTGCACATTATCATCTTACTCCATTTCATGATTTGGTAAGTTAACCCCCCCCCCAAAAAAAAAAAAAAAAAAAAAAAAAAAATGGGGAGCAAATTTTACATAAAGTCAACTAGAAAAACACATTTAATGCTTTTGAACTTTCATACTAAGCTATATCATCTCATTCCATTTATCAGTTACCCCCCCCCCCCATAAAAAAAAAGAGAAAATCCTGGAAAAGAAAAAAAGGCTGGGTACCAATTCTACATAAAGCATTCATAACATACACATTCAAATTGAATAGCATTCCTGCTGCTTCTATGCAACTTTCAAAACACACAATGTACCTGACTGATGTTAGATTCAACACAATAGTGATGATTTAAGGGTACACATATATGGGCTGTGACGAAAGACAAGGGCCCTTAGCGCTGATGCACACAAGCGCCAGCAATGGCGGAGAAGTTTGACAAACCAATACGCGCAAAGAAAAAAACAGCTCAGCTAGCTAGCTGCACGCACAGGCATAGACGCATCAAAAAGTGGCAGGATTTCGACAAAACAGGCTTTTTTAACATGTCATAGTTGGGGCATTTAGGAGTGGAATTTCAGAAAATGGTTTGCATATCTAAATACATCAGGGGACCATTTCATGAAACTTTTTGTCGGTGATTTACACAGACAACTGTTAAAAGCTACTGAAATCCTTGCGTCTGATTGGCTGAGAGCAAATTTGTCGGTGAAAACCTCCGACGAACTCGTTGATGAAACGCCCCCCAGAGTTCATTCTACAATGTGAAGGTGAAAACTTATTTTCAGTATTTTATGCCCTAAGGGTCCTTTTCTCGCATCACAGCTAATATCAAAACCTTTCAGAGAAAGACGTTTGATGGAAAGCTGTCAAATCTGAAGAAAATTTTGACTGAATATTAGCATCAGCATATGACTTTATACTGTTAACAATATTTCCAATTTGAAAAATCTCAGCTGCATGGTCCTACACACTACCAGGGTCTCTAATGTTGTGTAATATATGACAGCTATGCACAAACTTAAGAGTTGAAATTAAGGGCTAAATGCATGAAAAACAACAACAACAAATGTGAGTGAAAAAAATTCAAAATAGTCAGAAAGTCCCACAAACAGCAGCACTGGAATAAACCATTTCGTAAAATGTTCCTAGCATAGTGATATTTGTGTACTGATCTCTTGATACTGACACCATAATTCTATAAACTTTTATATGCCAAGGTGCTTTTTTGTTTGTTTGTTTTTTCATTTGGATATCATAATACAGCTGAGACAGCAAAGTTCGACACAGTCTGAAATTGAGCCCCCATAACATTAATGCAATGCAAATGCATGTTGACTTGTGTCGATTTATGATACCCTCAACATCACTGTGTCTTTTGTTAATCCCATTAGCAGGAATGCAAGTTATGCTCAGTTTAGGGGAAGGTGCATTCCAATGTCTTTTGCTAATTAATTATAGCTATGTATCAGTAATTGACAGATGATGACATTGACAGAATCTTGGCTTGGAAGAGTTTTTTGTTGGCATATCCAAGAAACCTATAGAAAAATAGCAGAACCATTATCATAAAATATATCGGACATATTTCTACATTACTTTTGCAACATAAGTCACGTCAACGGAAATGTAACAGCATGTGGGACATATCTACACATTCTTTTTGCACATATGTGATGATCAGGGTATTACAAATCAACATATTTAAAGTCAACATGACTGCAGAAATGTATGGTACACATTTATACATTCTTTTTGCATTACAATGCATACACCATATGTTCAGTGAGTCTAATTTTTCACAAATCGGGACTTCCCACAATTTAGAGAGTGATTAAGTTTGTGATTGTGGAGTACAGGATTAAACGGAGAGTGTATGCGTGCATGTCACATTCACGTCAGGATCAGAGTTAATGTTTGTCGCATGTTATTGTTTTAAAATTTGCGAATAGCACCCTACTCACGAAATTTGCGAAAAATATAAACCTCTCGAAATATTTGGCGTATACAGTTAAGTAATGATGAGGGTATTACAGATCAACACAAGTCCACATACTATACATTTGCATCGAATAGGTCCTTAAAACAATGTATTGAGCAGGTATTGAGTTATACCTTTTAAACAAATACTTATTATGACGTATTGGTGATAAATTAATTGTTTTAATAATTCTTTTTAACTGTTTGTATTTTTTTTAATGATTTTTCTTTTTGGTCCTACTAACCCCTTTTATTGAATTTTAAACTCAATTTTTACTTACGGTGCGTCATAACAGTAATTACACAGTTAATTTGTACATTTGCTTGTGTTTTTTTTTCTTGAATAATTCACTTCATCTATGCCAATTTCAGTATATGTCAGTCTCGTATCTTTTAAGCGTGAATTGTTTTGTGTATGTGTGTTATACTTGCATGTGATTTTTATGAAGTCTACTGTACTCCAGTGTTTTATCATGTATGTACACAGGGCTCCCCTGGAAAAGCAGTTGAAAAAACTGAGGGGACTACCCTATTTAAATATGACGGAATAAACAAAATATAAATAAATAAATAATTGCCTAACCTTGACTGCCCCTTCTTGCTCTCTCCTCTTGCTGAGCGGGAGGGCGATCTTCTTCTTGTTGATCTTGCGCTCCGTCCGCCGCAGGTCGGCGTTGTTGTCGGCCGCCGTGATCAGCTTCTGGAGGTCCTGGGCCTTCTTCTCGCGCTCCTTCTTCCTCAGCTCAATCTTCTTCATCTCCGCTATCAGCATCTCCTCCTCCTCCACCTACAGGGGAGAAGTGTAAAAATGATGTCAGATGAATCCAAAGGCCCAAATTCACGAAGGTGGTACAGATGGAACCATGGTTTAAACCATGGACAAAAACCATGGAGCGCCAAGTGTCGCACTGAATATTTCGTTACAAAATTGGTCATTTCGTCGACAAAATTACCGTTTCGTTAACGAAATGTTCATTTCATGGACGAAATGTTCATTTAGTTACAAAATGTTGTCATTTCGTTACAAGATAATCAAATGACTCCAAAAAAAAATATCGAAATGACTGATTTCGTAACTAAATATACCATGCGACAGTTGGCGCTCCACGGTTTTTGTCCATGGTTTAAACCATGGTTTCATTTGTACCACCTTCGTGAATTCGGGCCAAAGTGTCTAGTTCACCTTTTGTGTGCCACGGTGTAAACCCCCTATATGCCACATCATTCTGAGAAGGCAATGCATGAGTACTTTTGGAAACATTCTGTTTACCTACCAAAGCACTGTAACTTTTTATAGCAGCACATATTACAGGTATGCTAGCAATGCAGTGAGCAAATTTGTAAAGAAAATTGCACGCTTTGCTATGATGTAGATTTTAGGACAAAGCTATGGTTATTTTTCTGCAATTGGCCAGTATTCAAAACCTACGCTCAAAACAGACTGTGAAATTGTACTCTTCAGTCATCAGACACCGCATGTTACATATTTAAGGGATGGAATCGCGTATGATACTTTCAGTGTGCTGTGGCATATTGAGATTTATCACTCCGTTTGTGGGTGGTTGTGCACTTGAGCAAAATATGTGAAGATGGCAAGGCATCAACTGAGTCAGGTGTGCAAATGTGGCACATAAAAGAGTTTAGGTGTCTGGTTTCATGCAAATCACCACTGCTAGTGTGAGAATATGCTGGTACAAGGCTTGATGCATAAAAAAAAAAAATGAGCTTTAGAAGTTCTGTGCTGTTTTCAGTGTCTTGAATGCAAGCCAAAGCCATAACTCAGAATCATATCCTTACACAAACATTTAGAAATTCTTTATGTAGCCAGTGCAAGAGATTGACCAACAGGATGAAATTGGCAATTCACATTGTCAATATTTCTCTTATATATTTGGACAACTATCATCGAGTGGAATGGCCAGACCAAGCAAAATCATTCTTTGGTCCACAAGAGTTTTCATAATTATGAAACCACAGAAAGTGATGGTTACAACAAGAAAAAGACTTTATAATATGGGATTTGATGATAGCCCCCAGGCAGTGCAGAGAGGTAACTGACCTGTTCGCTGGTCCTGTTGTATAGTCGGATGAGCTGCTCTTTTCTCCTGCGTTCGTGCTCAGCGTCAAATGCCTGGGGTGCCTTGTTGCTGAGGGAGGGGTCGCTGCGAACTTTGGCCAGCTTGTTGACGATGCTGTAATAACGCTCCTTCATGTCCTCAACAGACCGTTTCTGGAAGGATGCACAAAGGGAGAAAAGTTTGCCTCATCAAAATTTTTCTCACACAATACTGTATAAGCTGCTATATTTGCAAAGGTTTAATTTTTGTGACTTTCGCAAATCACAGTTGGACCGCGAATTAAACAACACATGAAAATGTTGCCATGCGCTGGGGTAATAATGCACTTAATATGATAACCTCAGTGTCAATTGTGAAAATGTCAGAGTCCATGACCTCCTCAATTGCAAAAATATCTGTATGCAAAAATTAAAGCTTACAGGAATGACAATAACTCTATGGTCTTCTCTAAGCAGGGTAGCCTCTTCAGCATTGCCACTTCTCTACAACAGGGCCCTGCCATTATTATTACTCTAGCATTGCTTGGTACCAATTTACACACTTGTAGGTCGAGAGGGACATGGCAGGTAAAAACACCTTGTCTACGCATGCAGAAACTTCACAAAGTTGAACTCCTGACCTCCGACTTTAAGTGAAGAGGCTTCTATTTTTGCTATTTTCAAAACTTTTTCTTTTTCTTCTTTTCTTTTTTTTTGGGGGGGGGGGGAGAAGGGAGAGAGGGGGCTTCTGCTCAAGCCATTATTTATACACTTCTTTAATAAAGGGCGGACATTTCTAATTGGAACTTTTTTTTTTGCATTTCTTACAGAATCCTACTGAACAGTTTGCACTGAACAACTTCTTAAAGAATAAAACAATCCAACTAATGCTCTGATGACACTCATGCTATTCAAGATGGCTGCAATGTGACATCACATCACATATCGCTTCCTAATGAGCAAAATGACAATGAAGTCCTCACGTACCCCATGCGTTGTATGGTCGAACCGATCGTGGACGATGACCCAGCGCAGGTCGAACCGTGAGCACAGGTCAAACATATGGTCAGTGGCCAGTCGTGTCCACTTCTCACTGTGCAGGTGCAGCTGGTACTCCTGGTCTGTGTATATGGGGATCTGGATGGCCTATGCCGCAAGGATTTGAGAAGAGTTTGAGTTTACATCACTCAAGCAAAATACCACTGGACAAGACATGTATAATTTGTGAATATCATGTTTCCTAAACTGGAACAAGTAAGACAAATTTGCAAAGGTTGGATAAGTGATCAACAATTGCAGTGAGGACACAAGGTATCAGTATTGTCCTTTTTTAGAGGAAAAGTTATCAATTTTCTACCTCGAGACACATACAGCACATTTGCTTTATTTTTGTGACTTGCTACACCCTTTTCAGCAACTCTCTGGTGAAGACCAGGCCCGGGCTAAGTCATAAAATTTTGAGTTTATGAATGGTGCAGGCCAAAGTAGTTTGCACCAGGCTCGGGCTATTTTTGTGCTGCTGTTATCAGCACCAGACCAGTGCCAGGCCCATGCCAGGCACCGATCAAAGCGTTTATGAACGATAGCAGCACCAGGCTCTGGCAAAAATTCCTTGCAAGGTCAAGGGTCACAATTCCCTGGCTGTGCCTCCACCGGAGCATGCACTTAGTTACCATAGCAGTACTATCCCTTTTCCTATAGTTATTGAATGCAATTTTTTTGCTTGGTGCGAGAGATTTTAGCGCGGGCCAGGAGCAGGCCAGAAATGCATGAGTTGCTGGAAACGGTATTAGTTTTTCAGGGTTCTGAAAGACTATTACATCTTTATCAAGTGCAGCAAAGTGACTCTGCCAATCTCAAAGTCTGAAATTCATAAATCAGAGTATACCACTCCAAATTCTCAAAAACAAAATGGAATTAATATATCTAATTGTCTCTTTCATACAGGACTCCCAAAGGACACTTACTTTATCAAATCTGGCAAAAGGGTAGTCTTTGCCTTCATCAGCTATTCTCCTCCAGTGGTGAAATACAGCTCCATCCTGTTGAAGTGAATGAAACAGAGACCCTGAGTTATTACAGATTCTTCAAGAAAATTATTCAAGAAAAACATTTGTTCTGTAAATACACAACTGTTAATATTCAGATGAAGAATATTTCCAGGAATGGATTTACTTAAAGATTCTCTAACAGAGAAATATTCTCTAGAGGGCTATTAAGTTCATACACCTATACGATGGCAAATTGCAATGCAAAACAGCAGACTTTGGTGATATACAAGTGAATAAATGCATAGATAATTGGCTTGATACACCAACAATTTTAAGCATACAATACTGTACTTTGCTTAGCACCAGTAAAATGGGTGTAATCACACAGAAAATTGGGCAAGAACATATGAATTTGTCTAGCATTTGTTTTGCATTTAAAAACAACATAAAAACAAACATTTATCCCATTGTTAGCTCACAACGCTCCTGTGCGAATGTCACCCGCACAGTGAAGTTACAACAGAGCTGGGGGCCCTGTGGTACAGTACCACACAACAAAGCACTCATTATGATCAGGTGATCCTCAGTTCAAACACTGACAAGTGCAAATATCCTTAAAGAAGATGATTTACGTCTTTTGCCTTTTCTCAACCAAAAGAAAAAATTCATTCAAGAAATGATTGAAATAAAAATAAATAAAAATAAATAAAATAAAAATGGATGCCTGGCAACATACAGTTTAATGGCAGGGTCCTCTATCCACGTGATGCTAACAGTCTAGAGGCAGCCTTGGATGAATAAGGCAACACTGAGCTTACAAGATCACAATATAATCATTTTCCCTGTCTGTTTGTGTGTGTGTGTGTGTGTGTGTGTGTGCGATTGATTTTTTTTTCTCTCTCTTGGGGAGACTGGCCCCCTTGTGAAACACGCTGCCCTACGGGGAAACCACGACTGCAGAGTGCACTGACCTTCCTAGCTGGGTTGGTGAAGGACATCCACTTCCAGGGCCTGACCTGCCACCTGCCCAGTTTGACCTTCATCGACTTGTAGCCATTGTTGCTGTCAGACGGAATCAGGGGTGGTGGGTCCCTGCAACAGACAATGCCACAACAGCTATCCTCAATGTAACGGCCCATAAGGCATTATTACCATTTGCAGATGGAAAAAAGCCCAGCTTTAGTGCTTCAAAATAGTTTTAAAATGTGAGATAGGGATAGAAACAACAAATGTACAAATGTTAATCATTACAATCAATGTTAAGTATTGCTAAATATTACAAAATGTGAACAATAACTATAATAAAATTGTTTCTAGACTAAACCATCTACAGTGAAGGTTTAGTGAGAAAAATAGTGATATCTCTTTATACAATGTATTTCAGGCATTATTGCAAAATTTTTATACAGCAGGATGTTTTGCAATACAACTGATCTACACATATGCATCAAATGTGATAACTCGAACATTTTTTAAATCACTGCTCCCAATGGTAAGCAATACCTTCAAAAAGAATGAATGGAAAAAATTGTAAATGAAAAGGGAATATGAAGTGCAAATAAACTTATCAAATGCTGGGTACATTGCATTGCCAATTTGCATCAGCACTTCTGAATTTACTGCACATCTTACATCAGGGCTCGACATTAGCGGTCGATTGGTGGCCTGGGGTCTCTAAAAAATTGATATCAGGCCACCAAATTAGAAGAAAAAAAAAAGATTATCTTTTGGTGGCCCAATGGGGCAGCTAAAATCTAAAATTAATTTTTAAATTACCCCTTATTTCTGGCAAGTACATTCCATTTTTGGAACACCAAAATCTCAGATTCAAAAATTCTAGTGGCCTGAATAAGCAACCAGAAAAAAGTTAATGTCAAGTCCTGGACATGGATCTGTAAGGAAGAGTAGCTGGGCCTGGCTAAATTCATATACCCCCTAATCTTGATAAAATCAATACTTTACAAAATTGTGCCACTTTGAGAGAGAAACAGAAACTTTAATCTTTTAAACTATATTGACAATATATCAGAATCATTTAATGAAGAGCTTTAAAAAAAAATCCATGAAAGGTGAGGGCAAATGCTGCTACAGTACATGTGACTGAGATAAATCTCAATTTCTTGATTTTTCTTTGGCCAGATATACATGTATAGCAAAATCTATCAATGTCGGGCTCTGTAGTCATTCACTCATTTCCGACAATAAACTGACTGTTTTTGTGGGGGGTTTTTTCATGGAAAAATGAGCAAAGAAAATGGGATTCCATCGGGATTCGAACCCAAGACCTCTGGATGCTAGCCCAGTGCTCCACTGACTGAGCTATAGAAAGCCCTAGTACAGTGTTCTTCCCAGAAACCCTTTTTTCTCAATGCTCAATTTTTTTTTCTTTACATTTCACAACCAACCCTAACGATCCTGTGCAATGCATCACGAGGTATTTGATAAGCAAGCTGCATATATTTGCTTTGAATGGCAAATAATGCAGTAAACATTACTTCCACATAATATAGTCATTTGACCAAATCTTCATTTAATTAGAAGCGTAAAAATACATCTATCTCTTCATCACATAAGAATAACACACATACATGTACACACACATTATCACATAAACAGAATTTGATCTCCTACAATGTACAAACATTGTATGCATGATCATAGATTTAGCTTTTTAATAAGACCAGTTTTATTTGACCAGATGAAAATGAAGTGAAAGGGTGGAAATTATAAATTTGGTGTATCATTGTTAAATTGATATATAATGAGAGCATGCACCATTTGTTATAGAGTAATATGAACTTGATTCTCCATGCACGGATACAGAATTAAACTACCTTACCATGCATCATATAATTATGTAACAATGTTATGTGGTACCCATTCACACACATTTAATACACACACATGGATGCACACAAGATACATGTATGGTATCCACTCTATTCCAAACAATCAAAACTTACTTGTTATCTGAATACAGCAGTGCATACACCTCTCTGTGCATCCCTTCAGGTCTCTTGAAGACAACTTCATTGTTCTTTTTTGGTTTCTGAAATATTACATGATCAAAAAGTTACCCAAGTCTGCATTCTTTATATCTGTTTTTTAAAGCACAAGAAAAACAAAATAAAACAAAGATGCCAAGGCTCGACCTCCCCATGCCAAGATTCAACCACACACACACACATAGGTTTTACATGTAGCAGGTGGTAAAATTTTGGACGGCGTCCATGGTCGAATCATGGGCAGCTTGCTTTTTCATTAAATTGATGAGACTGAAAAACCAATAAATAACTACAAATGTCGCTATGGCGACTGATACCTCCGCCATAATGCATGATTTTCCCAATAGGCGTATAGTACAATGTCTTCACAATGTGTGATCCATGACAGTTTCACATAACTGGCAAAATATTGAAATGACAGGTTTGTCAGAAATGTCTTGAACTGGGTTTGCTATAATTTTCTAAGAGTGCAGGTACACATATTTGGGGAATTGAGAATTTTTACTTGTATTCTGACGGACCTTTTAATAAGTTTATGCAGTGAGTAATTTCCAAGGAATGAAGAAAGAGTGTAATGATGGTACAAAATAGATTTTTTTTTTTTTTTTTTTTGGGGGGGGGGGGCATTGAAACCTGGCCTTTGACCCTTAATCTTTGACCTTCTGGCTGGAAATTTCCCGGAGAATCTCCATTAGGTAATGCATGTATTAAGTTTTGAAACTAATAATGCAAGCATTGATATACTAGTATATGAGGGAAATAGTAAAATTTTGAGGAGTTGACCTTCACCTTTGACCCCTGACTATTGACTCATGACCCCTAAATTCCCTAGATAATCCCTGCCAGTCAGTACGTGCGTATGTACCAAGTTCCACGAAGATACATTGAACAATTTGTGAGAAAAGTGATATTGCAACATTTTCACCTAACCTTTGACCTTTTGACCTTTGACCTTATGACATGAAACTCTCTCTGGAGAATCTTTACGCTGTAGTACATGTCCACACCAAGTTTCAAGAAAATACCTTTGGGCATTGCATAGATATGGGGGAAATTGCAACATTTGTAGCATTTGACCTTGACCTTTTGACCTTTGACCTCTTGCCAATATCACTAAAATCTACTCAACTAATTGTCCCATCATACTACATCATCCTTGGACCAAGTTTGGTGAAAGCTGCTCCATCCAGTTTTGAGTTATCACGTAAACAGATAAATTTTAGGATCTGACCTTGATATTTGACCTTTGACCTCTGTCCAATTTCACTGAAAAACTAATGAAGTAATTGTCCCATCATACATCATCCTCCAATAAAGTTTGGTGAAATTTGCTCCATCCAGTCTTGAGTTATCGCGTAAACGGATACAATTTCATGATTTGACCTTGACCTTTGACCTTCAGTCGATTTCACCCAAAATCTAATCAAATAATTGCCCTATCATACTTCATACTTGGACCAAGTTTGGTAAAATTCCAGTAAATATTACTCACGTTATCGCGTAAACGAAAGCGGACGGACGTACGGACGTACGTACAGACATACGGACGTATGGACGGACGGACAACCCGAAAACATAATGCCTCCGGCACCACTTCTTGGCGGGGGCATAAAAAGGCAAAAGATCAGGGTAGGTTCAGTCATGATCTCTATCTACATGTAGACAGTACTAGACTTTCTAGTTGGAATTTAAATTTGTATTGTGACCCATTTTAAATGTATGTATACAGTGCACTCCCATTATAACAAACACAGCTGTCACGAAATTCTTTTCACAATGAAGTAAAAATTAAGGTCCCAAAATCATGTCTTTTAATAGTTTACTGTTCAGCTTCAATGAAATTTTGATGAATGAAAGAAACTGTATAAATACAAGTGAGTAGCGAATCGGTTACTGTATGTATTTCTCTGGTCCATTTAGGCATCCGACAATACGTAATTTCAAGTAAGCTTACTGTAAAACATGGATGGAATGTTCCCATGGGCCATCCCATGCATTTTACAATTTCGCAAGCCCAACTCCAAGTTCAACAAGTCCAAGATTCGCAAAATTAAGTGTAAAACTAAAAAATGAAATGCACACAAAGTCAAAGTCAAAGTCAAAGGTTTTGGTCTAGCATCAAGATCAGTCCGGGAAACCCGCTCATGAGGACCGCTCCCGCGTACGAGGACTGCCCCGCCTCATGAGGACCGCCCCCACGCCTCATGAGGCCCGGGGGGAACGCCTCATGAGGCCCCCTATTCACTTCTATTCATCTCACATCTGACGTATAAATTGTCGCAACTTTGCACGGTGATTTTTTGTTACACACACATGTCCACTATCCATGATGAAAAGAAGAAAAAATCCTATCTGTTTTTTTTTTCCAAAAATCGAGTTTTAATCAACCGATGCAGAGCGCCCATATAAACACACGTGTTTTGATGGGCGCTCTGCATCGGTTGATTAAAACTCGATTTTTGAAAAAAAAAAAAACAGATAGGATTTTTTCTTCTTTTCATCATGGATAGTGGACATGTGTGTGTAACAAAAAATCACCGTGCAAAGTTGCGACAATTTATACGTCAGATGTGAGATGAATAGAAGTGAATAGGGGGCCTCATGAGGCGTGGGGGCGGTCCTCATGAGGCGGGGCAGTCCTCATACGCGGGAGCGGTCCTCATGAGCGGGTTTGATGAAAAGAAGAAAAAATCCTATCTGTTTTTTTTTTTCAAAAATCGAGTTTTAATCAACCGATGCAGAGCGCCCATATAAACACACGTGTTTTGATGGGCGCTCTGCATCGGTTGATTAAAACTTGATTTTTGAAAAAAAAAAAAACAGATAGGATTTTTTCTTCTTTTCATCATGGATAGTGGACATGTGTGTGTAACAAAAAATCACCGTGCAAAGTTGCGACAATTTATACGTCAGATGTGAGATGAATAGAAGTGAATAGGGGGCCTCATGAGGCGTGGGGGCGGTCCTCATGAGGCGGGGCAGTCCTCATACGCGGGAGCGGTCCTCATGAGCGGGTTTCCCGGACTGAGATGATAGAGTGATACGTCTAAATTAACTTGTAAGAATAGAACGGTCTACCTTGTGTGTTCAATGCACTTTGTGAAAAAGGCCCCTAAACTCCTCCCTAGTGTAGATTCTACACATTATCATCTAGCACCTGCGCCTAACATACAAATGTATAGGCACCTGCAGTAATGCACCAATGTAATGACCAGTGAATACGTTAAAGGTCCTGTTTACCTTTGGGAGCAGTGATTTCAAAAATGTTCAAGATATCACATTTGATGCATATGTGTAGGTCTATTGTATCACAAAACATCCTACCATATAAAATTTTCACAATAAAGCCTAAAATATAAGGAGATATCACTATTTTTCTCATTACATCATAACTGTATATGGTTTAGTCTGGAAGTATTCTTTTTATAACTATTGTTCACATTTTGTGTATTTAACAATACTTAACATCGATTATACGGATTCAAATTTTTACAGTGGCTGTTTCTATCCCTAACTCACATTTAAGAACTATTTAAAAGCACTAATGCTGGGTTTTTGTTTCATCTGCAAATGGTAAATTATGCCTTTAACGTTAGATCTGTCTTTTCAACCAGTTCTTTTATGTTGTCCCATGCACTCACATTGGTGTTGGAAATCTTTTTTTTTTAATGTGAAGATTTCTAACCCTACATATTGTCAAAGAAAGGGCGTAAGGAGCGATCAAATTACCTGCTTTTTCTGTTCGCCTATAATCTCTGTTTTCTTGACTGATTGGCCAGAGTCTCCGAGTGAAGCTGTCGGCAACCTTTTCGAGTCAACATCCCATTCGAGGATATCCCTCACGTCCACCATCTTGCTTGACTTCCAGACACACAAGCGCAGGTAGCTAGCATTCGATCGCGGTATACGGTACGCGTACGTACGGTGGGCCAACTGGGCGCCGCCGACTGCGCAGCTATATCCTCGATGATCCGATTCCGATAGAGCTAGCTAGCTCGCCATAATTAACCACGCAAGTATCGCAGCTACAGCGCGCTATGCCTGCCAATGCACGTAGACCCTAACGTTATAGACGTATTAAAATTACAAAGATTTCAGCAGCACCAGTGCAAACAGGGAATACAATGTGGAAGTAATTTCTTTATCGTTTAATAAGGAAGAGTGTTGATGTACAATAGACAATCTGTATAATAAAAAAATGATGAAAATAATCCATATTCTTGAGCATTCAGCAAAAATATGCCTACGGGAGATGGGTCGACATGTATTCATCACAACTATATATATTGTAAACTTTCCCGCTTGTTCAGCGAAGGGGGTATAGCTCAGTGGTAGAGCATTCGACTGCAGATCGAGAGGTCCCCGGTTCAAATCCGGGTGCCCCCTTGTCACCTTCCTTTTTTTTTTTTTCTCCCATTTTACACCTCTTTCTTTTTCTTCTGTATTGTTTCTCAGGTAAATTTGCATACTTTAATTACAAAAACACAGGGATCTTACCTTAAACGAATCATGGGTAAACAATTTCATGCACACATAAAAAAATGTAAACAAACAACCCCCCCCCAAAAAAAAAATGCAGTTGGAGATCCTTAGAAACCCTATCTGTTCCTATTTTTTTCTGACTACATCGTACTATCATTCAGCATGGAAATGTAAAATATGAGTTATAAAAACGAAGAGTCGCAAAGACAAAGGGGCAAAAGGATTGGGCGAGGATAAGGTGCCAAAAAAAAAAAATAAAAAAAAAATAAAATAAAAAAAAATCTAAAATGATATGAATAAGGGGACACCCGGATTTGAACCGGGGACCTCTCGATCTGCAGTCGAATGCTCTACCACTGAGCTATATCCCCTTTGCTGATTTAATGGGAAACTCTCACGAACATGGCTAAATGACCCTATCTGGATGACGTAATGACATATAGGGCCTACGTTTAAGTCTCATAGGTTCATGCTGGCCTAAACAATATTGTTCATAAATCAAGCCTTCCTTTTGTACATACTGTTTTGAAACCATTTATGTTTTTATATAATAGCTGCTGTTGTTGATATGCATTATATACGCGAATTTATTAAGCGCACTGCTTGCATTCATTTTTTTTCTATGGTCTTTTACATTGGTTCTGGCTATCCCTCGACCCTTTTTTAAGGTTAATTTTTTAGGTTACTTTTTTAGGTTAACAAAATGCATTTTGTATGTGTCTCTTTATAATTTGAGAAGTTCCCCTAAATCTATGGAAGCAAATTCTCTATTGTGTGTGATGTGTGTGTGTGTGTATGAGTGTATTTTTTTTGCATCACTAGGTATAACAATGATAGATCTATATTGTTGTTGCGATAAAGAAAAGTGGCAGGCAAGAGAGAAAATCGTAAGAACCACCATTAAACTAACTTTAAAAAAAAATAACGATGGAAACTGCACATGGAAACAGAATGAGAGAGCAAAGAAAAAAGGGAAAATGTAGAATTGAGCGAGCGAAGGAGACAGGAGTGCATTGACAATTAAAAAAAAAATGTGGAAAATAATTGCTATCAGGGGGTACCCGGATTTGAACCGGGGACCACTCGATCTGCAGCCGAATGCTCTACCACTGAGCTATACCCCCTTTGGTGATTCATTACAAAACGCTCATCAGCTCTGTTCTCTTTCCGTTTTGCATTTTTATATGGCTGATGTAATTACATGCAAGTTGTGCGTTTCCTCAAACATCTTGATCTCCTCTGTGACTTCCTGTAAAAAAAACTTTCTCATGTAACTAAGTAACTTTAAAATGGAAACAGAATGAGAGAGCAAATAGTAATAGATAGTTAGATAGATAGATAGATAGATAGATAGATAGATAGATAGATAGATAAATAGTAGATAGATAGATAGATAGATAGATAGATAGATAGATAGATAGTAGATAGATAGATAGATAGATAGATAGATAGATAGATAGATAGATAGATAAAAGATATATAGATAAATAGATAATAGATAGATAGATAGATAGATAGATAGATAGATAGATAGATAGATAGTAGATAGATAGATAGTAGATAGATAGATAGATAGATAATAGATAGATAGATAAATAGATAATAGATAGATAGATAGATAAACGAATGAATGAAAGAATGAATAAATAAATGAATAAATAAATGAATAAATAAATGAATAAATGAATAAATAAATAAATGAATGAATAAATAAAAACATTAAACATAAGTAAATGAAAACAGAGAGCAGTGGAGACTATAAAAAATTTTGGAAAATAATTGCTACCAGGGGGCACCCGGATTTGAACCGGGGACCTCTCGATCTGCAGCCGAATGCTCTACCACTGAGCTATACCCTCTTTGGTGATTTAATGCGAAACGCTCTTCAACTCTGTTCTCTGGCCGTTTTGCATATGGATGATGTAGTAACATGTAAGTTGTAGATTCCCCAAACATCTCGATCCCCTCTGTGAATTCCTGAAAAAACCTTCCCATAAAACAAACTTTGAAAGAGAAACAGAATGAGAGATTAAAAGAAAAAATCGAAAGAAGTGGATACCTAAACAAAAACAAAAACACATATTAAAAAAAAACCTTTGATAATTTTGATATGAAACTCTCATCAACTCTGCTATTGGACCCTTTGTAAATGGATGATGCAATAACATGCAAGTTATATAGAAATATTAAGTATATAGACATTTGAGTTAGACAGGAAGTATGGGCATTCAACTTCTTACCTTCGTTCTTGTTTTACTGTTCTTGTATTTTGGTATAGATATAATGTTGCAATTTATAGATATCAGTTCATTATAACTGAGTGTATACTGCATATTCTTCATTGCTCTTTTACATTAAAGCTCTGCTTAATATCTCAATTTGGGTTTTGGTTTGGAAACTAATTTGTTTTTCTTCTTTTTTACGTTGTGCAATGTGTTGTTTGTTTGTTTGTTTGTTTGTTTGTTTGTTTGTTTTGTGTGTGTTTGTGTGTGATCTAGGAAGTTTCCTTTGAGAACTATATCGCTTTGCTCTTTATTCTTTATTGTTTCGTTTGATTTTCCTTGCTTCTTTGCCGCCTAAGAGTGGGAATGTGACAAATACATTACTATGAATTTCACAAGGATGTAATAGATCTAGATAATAATGGTATAGAAACAGGGCAAACAAAAAGAAATCATATAAGAACCACCATAAAAATAACTTTTAAAAATGTGATAGAAAATTGAAACAGACTGAGAACGCAAAAACATAAAATAGAGGGAGTAGGGGATATCGAGAGGATTATGAGACTCAAACAATTAAAAGAATGGTGGAAAATAATTGCTACCAGGGGGCACCCGGATTTGAACCGGGGACCTCTCGATCTGCAGACGAATGCTCTACCACTGAGCTATACCCCCTTTGGTGATTTGATACGAAACGCTCTTCAACTCTCTTCTTTGGCCGTTTTGCATATGGGTGATGTAATAACATGCAAGTTGTAGATTTCCCCAATTATGTTGATCCCCTTTGTGAATTCGTGTAAAATCTTTCCAATAACACATACAAAGAAAAGAGTGGAGACTTAAACCAAAAAAAAAAAAATGGTATAAAATGTTGCCTTCAATATTTATGTATCGGTTTATAAGTGTATAATGCATCCATCATGTTCTTTACGGTTCTTCTATATCTCTATTAACTCTGGGCTTTGGTTTGGAAGTTAAGTTGTAATTCTTCTTTTACGCTGTGAGATGTGAGTTTTTTATAGTGTGTGCATGTGATTTGGGAAGTTCTACCGTAGAGAACTATCGCTCTGCTCTTTATTCTTTATTCTTTTCTTTTCTTTTCCTTGCTTCTTTGCTTTTAAGAGTGGGAACGTGATAAACATATTACGTGTATTATGAATTTCACAAGGATATAGATCTAGATATTATGGTAAAGAAAAATGGGAAACAAAATGAAATTATACAGAACCACCATAAAACTAACTTTAGAAATATGATGATAGAAAGTTGAAACAGACTGAGAACCCCCCCCCCCCAAAAAAAAAATGATAATAATAAAATAGAGGGAGTAAGGGGTATCGAGAGGATTATGAGACATAAACAATTAAATGGTGGAAAATAATTGCAACCAGGGGGCACCCGGATTTGAACCGGGGACCTCTCGATCTGCAGTCGAATGCTCTACCACTGAGCTATACCCCCTTTGGTAATTAATTATTGAACTCTCTTCAACTTTGTTACATCTGGTCACTTTGTATAATGGATGATGCAATAGCATGAAAGTTGAAGATCTATACAATCTCTGAGAACTCATGGTATTTATAAGCTTATGAGGGAATTGCTTATGAATAGTCACATTATTTGTATTTAATATGAGTGTTTCCGCATTGGTCAATTTTCGTTTTTGTACATGTTTTAACAGAAACAAAATATTACAACCAGCAGTCTCTCATCACCTTCAAGAAACATCTGAAAACTCACTTGTTTAATTGATGATCAAATAGTAAAGCGCATTTGTACATGTACGTTTTATGGAAATGCGCCACATAAATGTGTTATTATTATTATCATTATTATTATCATTATTATTATTATTATTATCATCATTATTATCATTATCACTATTATTATTATTGATCGTTACCTGGATGAATCAGAACTTACACTATTATTATTATTATTATTATTATTATCATTATTATTATTATTATTACTATTATTATTATTATTATTATCATCATAATCATCATCATCATCATCATGTTTAAATGTACTGTGAAAGATCCACTGTACACGTATTGTAATAGTCAAATATCATCAAAAAATCATCGACAACTAATCAAAGCAAAAGGCAATAAAAAAATAGATACGGGGATGGGGAGGAAAAGAAGACAGTTTCAAAAGGCATAACAAGTACTATTCAAATTCAAATTTCACAAATGTATAACAAAAGATGGTGGAAAATAATTGCTACAAGGGGGCACCCGGATTTGAACCGGGGACCTCTCGATCTGCAGTCGAATGCTCTACCACTGAGCTATACCCCCTTCGTCGATTTATAGGGAACTCTCACCAAAATGAATACAAAATGCAATTGGAGCTCAAATTTGGATGATGCAATGATATGCAATTAATTGCAAATTTGTACCTGTTGGCATATTTTACTGCTTACAATAGACTTGTACCTTCAAAAATATTTCTTTGCAATAGAGAGTGATGTATGCAATGTATTTGATGATTTTACTTTGGGGGAAAAAAAATCTGTAAGTGTTGACCTGTTTCTTGTTTTTGCGTTGTATTTGAACTTTTCATATACTGTTTTGAGTGACGTCTATCAGTTATTGGACAAATGGGGACTTTCTTTTTTATCTCTCCCCTTCTTTCCCTCCCTCTTGTAACTTCTCTCATTCTTTTTTTTCTTTGTTTAAATCTTATTTTCTTCTCTCCTTGATAAGCAAATCTTTGTAGGAACATAAGAGGAAGATCGACTGCTTTCTTTGAAAAATCTATCAGTACATTTAATGTATCTGTCCGTGTCGACACATTGTATTAAAGGGGAATTCCAGACGATTTTTCATAATTTGACATCATGTAGTACATAAATCATTGACTACTCCGTGTATAGATTTGTGGAATTCATTGTGGTCCTTGAGCAGATGAACCAATACTCTGAAAAAAAAAACCCAACAAATTACACTGAACAAGGATGACATAGGAGGCTCACATATTCCAGTAATTGGGTAATGTAGCAATGTAATTCATTACCATACCAATTGCTTAACAACTTCACCCGTGTAGAATTTATGCATGCTTCCTTCTTTTGTTCTGCTTCCTTGAGCATCCAATCATGCATTCTTATGTGAAGCTGTTATATCATCTTTTCGTTCATAGTGATTTTCTTTTTTGAATTTTGAAAATATTCTTATTCTTTATCGCAATCACTATAAATTCTGAAACTCTACCTAGTACACTGTATAGCCAATTCATGGCTGTTCAAGTACTTGTACAAGAGTATCAAAGTCTGAAAATCATCCGTAAGTCTCCTTTAATGTTAAGTGTTAAGAAGAGAATGTACACGTACATCTATAGGCAACTCCCATTATAATCAAATCCTCAGGACCAGCAGTTTCTTTCGCTATACAGTGAACACCCACTATAACAAACAGGGTTATGATGAAATTCTGGTTACAAGTAAGTAAAAATTCAAGCCACATTTTCCACTCTGTTTTTTATTTGTTCATTTGTTTAGTTATGACAAAAATTTCGATACAACGAAAGAAAACTGCTGGTCCCAATGACTTCATTATAACGGGAGTCCACTGTACAGCCGTATCAAAATTTGGTGAAAGCTGAACAGTAAAGTATACATGTACACCACACTGTATAAGACGATGATAGTTTTGGGATTTTTTATATCGCTGTAAGGAGAATTTTTGTTAAAACTGAGTTCGTTCTAACAGAAGTGTGCTGTATCAGTGGCTTTATTACTCTTGCAACACAGCACCACAAACATCCTGTGGCATCAATCTTTCCACACATAATAGGAGAAATACATGTACAAGCGCTTCACAACACTAAACACAGATTTATCTTTGTGTTACTTTTCATTGTTTTATTACTTCTGTCCCCTGGAAAACATAGCATGTACAATATTTACAAGTTTCAGATCATATTTGACATATGGCTTTACTGCTAGTTTCAATACATGTGCATACATGCAGTTTGATAGATAACATGTACCTCATAATACAATCTCACAACAGATGTATCTGAGGAAAAAAAAGGTTTGTCATGGCCCCAAAGCAGGGTGGAGTTTCGTAAAGTCTCACCCTTCAGGCCTTTAACACAGTAGAATGACCCTTTCTCATATCTTCTCCTGCTAACAGATGAGGATCCTAATTATGCAGCTGGAGAAAACGGTGTGGGGGGGGGGGGGAGAGAAACTGAAATGAGAGTTGGTGAGACTTAACTGAATTACGACAGTCATTTACAGAACATTACATTTCAAACACAGAACCACACTCATTTAGGCCATGCCTGCTTATGCGACATAACATTGATAACACAAACTTTGACACAACCTACGAGATGTACGTGTTTGGGCTGATATAAATAAAAGTGCATGATTGTTGCATACAGTGTTACATAATTTATCATTCCATGAAATCATACTACATACACTATACAGAGTAACTTTGTTATGGGCTGCTTGGGGCACTGAAATTTACCAGTTATACTGGGTATCTCCTTATATCCGCGATCTGCCCTCATGCTATTGCAAACGGGACTGACCGCTGAACACAAACATTTCGCATTAACACTGGCACATGACAACATAGTAAGTTACAAGTGTATTCCCCCGAGACATGCCAAAGTCTAAACAAAAGTAGACAAAAAGAAAACAAAAAGATGCACAGTGCCTGCAAAATGATATGCACGCTCAACAGCATACATGTACATTGGTTAAAAATGAATAAACAAGCTTAAATAATTCAATTTGATGCACAACAAGTGTACATTATTTAAGTATTTTTCCCTTTTTTCTTTGTTGATAAAGAGTTTTGTTCTGTGGACATTATACTGAAATATGCATGTTTCTGGACACATTCTGTAACAAATCAAATAACACAATAATGCCAGGGAAATTGCAAATTAGGTATCTCTCCTGAATTACTGCTACCCAGTGTTTAAAGGGATGTTATCTATTAAAAAACAACAACAAAAGATGAGGGTCGACAGACAAGATTATGATCATGTTTTGAATACTGTAACACAAGTCATTTATTGAAAAGTTCTAATAATGTGGGTTCAATCTAGGGCATTTCAAAATACATTGCATCCAAATTTGTGTTATTGGACACATTCCAACTTTGCACAAACTTTACGCACAGAAGAAAAATTAGAGATATACAGCTGTATTGTTCATTTCACATGCAGCATACCACAGAACAGCTTAATTCATCCCAGCACAGGGAACAATTGCATGGATGGTTCCAGTACTTCCCATATACCAACGATCTTGAAAGAAACAATTACTTCCTACGAACAATGTCATAATCACAGGGACTCTGTATCCTGATATTTTCATGGTAAGGATGAAGATTTGTAATTGGCTTTGAAGTTTACACACATACAAACATCAAGAGCAGGCACTCTCCTGTAAATGCACAATAGTTTGATTCAAATAGCCACAATAATGTATTAAACAACCCCCCCCCCCCCCCCCCCCCCCCCCCCCCCCGTGAAAAAAAAAAAATTATGCAAAATACATTCCGACACTTAGAATCAAGACGAAAGGTATTACGTTTTCAGACTTTGGATTTGTTATAAATAATACTGTACTTGGTCTCTTCCTTTGCATCATTCTAAGCTATGATGCCTGTGGTATTATCAGGGAATTGTGGCAAGGGGTGACATATTCATCACCCTGGACCTGTAGTGCACTCATCTTCACTTCTTTGGAATCAAACTAGTCTAGTTTCCACTTTGCAGTACATTCATGCAAAATACATAGCCACTTAATGATTTCATGAACTTCTTGCAAGGTGCCAGTGCTATTTTACACCTGTATAGATAAACAGCACTGCGTACAGACTATCACGAGTATGGACATAAGTGCAACTGCAGGGCTTGAACCCTGAACTCTTCCATTGATTGTGCAGAGTGCCATCTATGAGACCAATACACCCCATTTTGGTCCACAGCAAAAGCTGAACTGACAATAGACTGGCAGAAAAAAATAAAACCCACAACAACAAATTACAAGTAATAACTCACACAAGAGACATAATGATGATGATGTCCTAGTCCAGTGTACTCGCGTTATAACAAACTACAATAGGTTATAACCAAAATTCTTGTTACAACGAAGTACAATGTAAATATCAGGTCCCCAAATTTTCAACCATGTACCTTTACATATTTCACTGTTCAGCCAGGGCTCGACACTAACGGTGGCCCGGTGCCACCAAAAACGCACGTTTGGCCACCAAAATTTCAGAAATGAAGAAGTTGGTAGCCTGATCGGGCCACCAAAAAAGGTCAGATGTTTACCTTTGGGCCACCAAAAATAAAAGTTAGTGTGGAGCCCTGGTTTAGCTATAACAAAGTTTTGATAAAGGGAAAGAAAACTGCCAGTCCTGAAGACTTCGTTATAACGGGAGTCGCTTGTATTTGAATACAGGACAAAAAACGGACCTGTTCAAATTCTTGTAGAACTTAACATTGGTCTGTAAACTGCCTATAGCTTTATTCCCATGCTGGGCAAAGTAGGCTCTTTGTGGATATAGAAAAAAAAAAAATGACTGCTACTGATGAACTACACTTTGTACAAAAAAATAATAATAAACAACTAGAACATCAACCCTCTTTATTGATTCATCTCTTTTGGTTTTGTGATCAGATGGGTGTCAGTCAGAAGATTACCCAGAAGTGTCTAAGCATTTTTTAAAGATGTTTTCTTTATCAGGAACCAACTTTCATACTTTTTCTTTTCTTTTCCAAGACATACACCACCGGTGATAGATGAACTGAGCATCTCAGAAAGTTTTGCTATACAGGATACACAGACATGCACACACTTGAAAACAACAAATACACAATAAATGCAAACACATACACACACACACAACAAAAAGTTTGGTACACTCTTTGATAGGCTGTTCAAATTTTGGTTCATGCACATATGGATCAGACAAGCTACATAATTATCCTCTCTTGTGTTTTGAAGTTGGCAACATGATGGACATCACTCCTCCCCTTCTTCCTTCCTCCTAATCCCTAACAGTGATGTTGTTGTGACTCGCTCATCTCAAATACACTCCCATCCATCCCCCCCCCCCCTCCACTTTCACTTCTCCTGACAGTCTTATAATGAAACTTTGTATGCAAATTGTGGCAGTCAAATATGTTAGGGACTTCCCTGGAAGATGGATGGGGGAGGAGGGGAAGGGTGAGGAGGAGGAGGAGGAGGATGAGGAGGAGGAGGAGGAGGAGGAGGGGAGTGGGGAGGAGGAGGAGTGGAGATTAAAGGGTATAAGGAGAGATGAAAGATCACAGGAGCTCAGTGGCAATCCATGTCCTGCACATAGTCCGGGATGCTGCTGTTGCTGTCGGTGTTGATGGGGAGGCCACACTCCGCACCCCTGTTGCCGACATCCTTCAGACCATTCGTGTGCGAAGACGACGACGACGCATGCTGGCTGATGTCCTGCTGGATGTTGGGCGCCACCGGTGGGATGTTCTCGGAGTCCAGCGGCGGAGTGTCGTCCCAGTCTATCGTGAACCTCGTGACGCGGGGCTTTGTGTGCAGGATGTTGCGTACAACCTGTGTAGGTTTTCACATGTAAGCCAGCATGAAAGAGATTACAAAAATCAAGGAATATTTGGTTATTCTCACACAAGCAAATTGACCAGCAGGGAAGAATAGCAAAAAAAACAAAACAAAGCAAAACAAATGTACAAAAAATGCTAGATGCTAGAAATTTTATCTGTATCTTTTCACAAGTTCACTTCTTGAAATTTGTGACTACTTCACATCATCACTTCAAAAATGAAATGCCTGGTGTTGGTATCCATTGATTCAGTGTATACTACAATGCACATTGGCACAGTAAAATCTTCTGCTGTACTTTTGACTTTACATCATAAAACAAATGCAGTATTCCTGCCCTAGATTTAAACTCGAATCTTTACTTTTCAAAGCAAAAGTGTACTCCAAGTTCACATTGAGTATTAATAGCTAATGCATGCATAGATCTGAATTCTGGGGCCTGTTTCATAAGTAGTAAGTGGCAATTTATCGCAACTTGCATTTCATAAACAACTTTGGGATTGATCGCAAGTATCGCTCAATCTACTGAAATTTATGCTTGATTTTCCTTGAACTCAAGCGTAAATGTCTTTATGAAATAGGACTTACGCTCAACATTGAACTTACACCTGATTCACCGAGTTACACTCAATGAATTGAACGTAAGATCAATCCCAACTCCTTATGAAACAGGCCCCCAGTTTATACAGACATCTCAAGTACACAATGTACATCATTATCTAAACTGGTTAGCATCTCTCTCTCTCTCAACACAGACATTTAACAAGAAAAAACAAGAATAATAACCTTATCATACTGCGTTTCACCACAGGGTGTTTCCGACTCCGCGAGTTCTGGGTCTGAGTATTCGTTGTTGACGTAATAGCCTACGCGGATGAACTCGTTCCCCCTGTACGAGCATGTGATGAGGACAACGGTTACGCCCAGAATGTCTCCTTGTGGAATGAGAGCTGGATTAGGGGGATCCGCCTGTTGTCAGAAATCGTGATACATAATCAGATAAAATCAAAATACATACATTAATTCAACTCATTATTCGGCATATCGTCGCTGGGGTGACAAGACCTTGTATCTGCAATTTTGGTGAAAATGACTTTTTTGGATTAATGGTCAAATAATGGGTTAAAGTGATGTCCTGTCCAAATCCCAACTGTCTTACTCGAAAGATGAAGCCACCACGGCATGTCAAAGGAAAGGCTATCCCATTCACCACAGTGCTTTGGCCACCATGTTTTTTGGCTCTCCTGAACATTTGATATTTTGTAGATACAAGGTCTTGTCGCCCCAGCGACGATATGCAGTATGAAACTTTCCACATGAAACATCTGTTCTACTTCCAACAAGTTGAAATATTCTGGGAAGATCAGAGTACAAAAATTAAAGGCACAGACTTTTCAGCAAAATTGGTCTATTTTCAGTGAGCAATCTTTTATCACACATAGCGACAATATGCAGACTTTTGTTATCATTTTTTTTAACCTTTTGCCTTTTTCAATTTTATGGTGGCTGAAATAAATTGGTCATTAAAAGAGTACTAATTTTTTCTAATCAAAACAATAAACTGTATATGCCACATATTCAGCAAGTCCAATTTTTCACAAATCAGGTCTTCCTGACAATTTTGCCAGTGGTTAAATTTGCGATTGTGGAGTACAGCAATGAAGGAAGACATGAACATGTGCATGTCGCATTCATGCCAAGGTCAGAGTTAATTATTTCATGCGTTGTTAAAATCGTGAACAGCACCAGACTCACAAAATTTGTGAAAACAAAATCTTCACAAAATATATGGCATATACAGTACAGCACATTTGTACTTGTACATCAAAATGGACAGCAAGTGCAGATGTTTCCCTCACACAGTAGATAGCTGCCTGTGTGTTTTTGAACATCTGTCAATAGTGCTAACCTTGATGTCTATGCCCATTGATCTTGAATGCTTGCATACAATGTACTTAACAGTCTCCTTTGTTCATGGGATTCCCCAGCACTCCAGTTATACTTGTTTGCTTATCAATCCTTTTTTGGTTTTGTTTTCTTGGTTTGTTTCATTTTCCATCTGAGAAGATGGCTGGATAGTCCATATCAGCGGCACTAGCTAGCTGGTCTTTAATGGGGTCCAGTTGGATGTCAGACGGGACCACTTTCTTAACCGCGCTATGCACCCTGCTCGTTCTGATGAATGAATGAAGCTGGATCTCTTACGTGCGTGCGTGAGTTGTGGCTCTCTCACACAAGGGACCTCCATTTTTATGTCCTACGTGTATCTGAGGGACGGAGTGTTTTGCCTCTTACAAGAGGGGATGTTATGATTACACATAACAAACAAAATCCTTTACATGCCAGAAACTTTGGACAGCGTGTAGCACTGCTATAGGGGTTTATGTGCAGATCGGTACTAAAAGCACACAAAAGGTTGAGAAATTTTGTGCAGGAGTTAGCTACGGTTAATACATGTACATCAAGTCTTCAAATAAATCAGAAGGTCCTTGGCACTCAAACATTTTGTGAATTGGGACTTGTAAAAGATAGTTTATAGATAGTGAATGGTTAAAATCATGGCATGATTGAGAATCAATTGGACGGGACGGACAATTTCTGTTTCAAGACTTTGCCAGAGAAAAACTAGCAATTTTCTACCTTGGGTAGCATTATACAACATGCTTGCATTACTGGAGGCAAGCTGTTAATACACTGTAGTTTATCAAATACTGGCTGATTCCAAAATTTGTGAAAAATAAAAATACAGCAAAATATACTGCACGCATGCACTTATGATATTTGGTCCACAATCATACAATTATCATTCTTTGGAAGTGGGTTGCAAAACCAGGGTTTGGAAATTTAGAGCGCTACTTGCACTGGTTGAAACAAACCTGAAAGACAAACATGTGACGGCCCTGTGAAACGGGTCCAACGAGCACTGAGTCTAACGTCTGGTCGTAGTCTTCCGTCTCTGCAGACCCTACATAGATTATCTTCCACTCCAAGTCTGAAAGAAAAAAAGGGGGACGAGAATAGACATTGCTGGCCGCTTTTTGTAAGGTGAGGCATACTGTGTACATACAATTGTACTTGAAGTTGAACAGAAAAACAGAATTGCAGTAATGAGTACACACATTTTACTATTTTCCTTTAAATCCAAAGGAACTCTTTCTGAAACCAAACAAAAAGCATTTTATATCTTTTATCAGTTGTTTAATAAAGTCATTGATTCTTCTTACTGATTAACCATTAATATATAGTCCCAGAGCGGTTGATGTGATCAATGAAAATGTATATTTCAATGATAATATCAAAAATTACTGCAATTTAGGGAAAGACTTCACTGTTTCTCCCTTTTACAGTAGTACAGTGTATTACATAACACTCTACACTACTAATACCACTGTCCCTACCACTTGCTATATAAAATGTGTATAAAGCTTGGATGTCTTTCCTAATTTTGTAAACTACACTTGCAGAATCACATTGCATTGTAGACTGACTGATTTACAGGAACAGATTGAAGAAAAAATTGTTGATGAATGGTGATCATCTTTGGTTTGTCAGAATTTTAAGATGTTCTGTGGGATGTTGATGTTGGAGTTATGGTCTATGGATTAGTCACTAGCACAGCAGGTAAGACTAAGAAAGTGACATTACTCTATACGTATAAAGATTTGATGCAACCTGTAAAGAAAACACACATGCAGCTAGCCCCAGGCTTCAAAAAGTGATTTCAAATTGGAAAGGTGCAGGGATTAGGAAATTGGTGGGGTTGTCTAAAACTCAAAAAACATTTTGTTCAAGTTGAACCCGAGTTTGGCTGTGTTAAGTGTGTTTTTACAAGGCTAAATACAGTACTTTCACCCTAGGATTCAAGGAATTTTACTCAGGCCTGAAACTGCATGTAACTACGCATGCGCACTAAACTAACAACCAAAGCCAAAGACATTCGCTCAGAGCTACCAAGTCTCACGCATTCGACATTCTGCACGAGACCCACGCATTTCAATAGGGTCCCTCTCACGATCTCGCGCATGGCACCCATTTTTCTCACGCATCGGGAGCATAGGTTAAGGATCAATGTGACAGTTGCAATTGAAGGTATAGGGTCTATATCCCTTTTGCTTTGTCTTTAAAAATAAGTAAAAAATAGTCACTTAAGTACGCATCAGATCGCACCATTAAGAGCTAAAAATTGAAAAAGCTCCGTACCATGCTCCTGGTCCCCCCGCTCGGTCGCCGGTCGCTTCGTTCCCTCGCTCGCGCACATGTGCTCGCGCGGAGGACGCCACGTCATGAAAATCTCACGCATAAAAATTTTTGGAACTTGGCATCTCTGTTCGCTTGCGCTTCTTTTTGGTTTTCCCCACTAAAGGGCTTTTTACACTTGTGTTTCTTAACCCCGGACTTTCTCTGACCCAGGACTATCGTTAGTCCCGTACCAATTTTTTCAGCTTTTTACACTCGTCAATTAGTCCCGTACTCGTTCTGTTTACACTCACTTGCTTGGCACCGCAATTGCGGTGCTAACCCCTGCTATTTTGCAGGGCCAGATAGTACCGTACTATCGGTGGGGCTAGCCCACTTTGGCAAAAACGAGTGTAAACAGAAAGTGGGCTAAGGATAGTCCCGTACCAACGGTGGGGCTAAGGCCCCCCCCTTAGCCCCACCGTTGGTCCGGGGCTAAGCAAAAATTTACAAGTGTAAAAAGCCCTTAACAGATCTACACTAGCACTAGTCTAGTCTAAACACCAGACTAATGCCACTAATAATGTTAGAATCTACAAATAATATCAATAAATCTTCATAAGTGTTAACTGATTAAACAACATTCATTATCATTTTTATGTAATTACTGGCTGCATTTGCATTGATTTACAGAGATTCCTGGTGAAAGATGGTAAGTAATGTTATTCAAGGCAAACATCCATGAAGATGAGCTACATGTAGTTGTGTAGTCTTACCTTCTGATAAATTTTCCATGCATTCGAATGTAATCTCAAATTGGAAAGGGTTCAGAAAACTGGCCGGGTTGTCCAAAACTCGGACATTTGTCACTTGAACTTTGGCCATGTTTTGTGAAATAAATACTGCACTTCACGCTTAAAAGTGTTACTGGAGTCTCAATCTGCATACAAACACTGTGGTCATTCGCTAAAAACTTTGTGAATGCTTGGCACTTCAGAAATGACGATAGGGCTGGTGGTTCGTCTATATGCGGCAGGGGCCGGGGTCGATCTAGGACACTGCTGCTAGCTGTTGTTCCTGTGTTATGTCCCCGATACTTCGGGGTAGTTGATTGGCAAATCCCGCTGGAGTAGCTGCGGTGCAGACTCGACTACTGACGTAATGTCACGAAACTTGCCTGCGTTCTGTGCACATCAACGTTTTGTCTCCAGACCAAAAACAATACCATCAGTGATATTCTCAGAATGACATCAATCAACACCTTTTCCGTTATTTTCCAGTCTTCTCCTAAGTTAGCATTAGTATGAAACAGTCTTTCATGTGAAACGCCACAGCATTTTTGTAAATTGGAGATGAAAAGGCGCAAAATAGATGTTGCCAATTTGCACAAGGAATTTACTTCCTGTACAAAGAAGTCATTAATCATATCATGACACTCAATACTTTCGTTCACTGCCTTGATGCAATTACTACAAATCTTACAAAGTATTTTTTAGATTTATAGAAAATGCAATATTGTTGATAGAACGCAATATAAAACTGGATTTAATTGAATTTTTGGACCAATACGCTTATTCTCTCCGAACTGCGCGCGTGCATAAAGTGCGCTCATGCATGGAGGCTACTCGGTGAAGCCCCGATACGGAAGGATAGCAAACGCAGAGATTGAGCAAACGCAAGTTTATAGAGGTTCTACGTAGAACCTCTCACCTTGAGCAAACACCATCTAGTTTTGAGAGGAGAAAAATCTCTTTGGCCTATATCATATTCATTTTTTTTTCATCAGTAGCGCAGGACTTGAGTTCACGTCATAATATTATGCCATTATACATGTTGACTTGTGCTGATTCATGATACCCTAGCTCAGCTCAACCATATCACTTCAATAGGCCTCTGTTTTTCATTCATTCATTCATTCATTCATTCATTCATTCATTCATTCATTCATTCATTTATTCATTCATTCCATTTCCAACAGAAACGATTATATTGTACAGAAATTGAATACATAAATGTCATCATAATGCATAATGAATGATAAGTTGACAAAATACTGTAAGTATACGGAAATGCTGGAAATTAATGGAGAGAAATGCTAAAAACAGTGCATGTCGGGTGCATTCCCCCACACGTAGGTCCCTATATTTAATACAACAAATTATGATTGATGTAATGTTATACATAAAAAGTGAGAAAAAACAACAACAAAAGAAACTAAGATATAGAGACCTGCGACCAACCTAACTAACCCGAAACAAACACCCTGGACAAATCCCTACAAAATAATATAGGGCCTATAAATACTAGTATCCCAGCTAACATTTGGACGTTTTCTGAACGTTCTTGAAACGTTCCAAGTTCGTTATTTGGACGTTTTGTCAAACGTTTTCAGAACGTCATTTTCGGCGTTTTTCGACGTAATTAAAACGTTTCAAATGGACGTTATAAGCACGTTTTTTAAACGTAAAAAAAGTTTTGTCAAACGTTTTCAGAACGTCATTTTCGGCTGTTTTCGACGTAATTAAAACGTTTCAAATGGACGTTATGAGCACGTTTTTTAAACGTTTAAAAACCCAATAAAAAACCTTTCGCAATTTTTAAGGACCTGCAAAAAACCTTTTGGACGTTATAGACGTCAGTAAAACCTTTTAAGAATATTCAAAACGTTCTGTGGACGTTCTGCGGACGTCCAGAAAACCTTTGAAAACCGTCTAGAACGTTCGAAAAACGTTTTAAGAACGTCTAAACAGTGTCTTATGACCCGTTCCAGAACTTTTAGAGAACCTTTCATATTCGTCTATAGAACGTCCAGAAAACCTTTTAAGAACGTCTAATGTTTATTTTTTATTGGGTATTAAAAAAATTATAGTTATGAGATTTATGCAGACACAATCTGGGATCAATGTACCCTAATCCTAATCCTATATAATCCTATCCTAACCTGTTCATAATGTCCCACCACCTATACCTATACTACATCCTTTTCCCAACTGATGAATCTGTATCACATTCTTTTATATACCAGCAAAATGTTGTAATGCATGAAGACATGGTTACTAAAATTAGATCACACAAACCTTAATTAGGCCTATATGAAAATACCTCTTCATTACACAATCTGAAATTGTGAATAACTATGAACAATAACGTAGGTAAGCTTATTTTTAACACAGAAAGTTTGAATCCAGCATAAATCTTTAGATTTCAAAGCCTTTTATCTATTTCCACTAGTCAGAATATTCATAGATATGTATGAATATTCATGATAAAAAAGACCAATGACGAACACTTATAGCGGACTAAATAAAAACGTTTTTTAAACGTTCATTAAAGCCGGACGAAGTCGACGTAGCAGACCAAACAAAAACGTTTTGTGGACGTTTATAAAGGACGAAGACGTAGCAGACATGATAAAAACGTTTTGTAACGTCCATTGACGTTTTTAAAACGTTTTCCAAAAAAAAAATACGCTTTGCGGTAAATGCTAAGTCCCAACTTTGACGTTGTATGTACGTTTTAAAAACTTCCATTTTATATGAAGACGTACGGAACCTCAAAAAAAAAAATACGTTTAGGAAACGTTCTAAAAAACGTTATGTGTTTGCTGGAATGTGTATTTCAATCGGAGTCACAAGCTTTTATACATCTTACCAACAAACAAACAAACAAACAAACAAACAAAAAACAAACTTCCAAACCAAGATCCTGTCTGGCATTCCTGTCAATCATTTTCCACATTAAGCACCTTATCCTGAATCTGAGCGTAACTTGCTTGTTTCTATGTTAGTACTGTACTTGTAACAACAGACACGGTGCAGGGAATGTGTATTCCATAATTATGTTAATCATATTACTTAACAATGATTGACAGATGATGTCACTGGCAAGATCATAGGTTTGGAAGTTGTTGTTTTTCTTTTTGTGAGCGTACCCAAGTAATCTGAAGAAAGACAGAAATATCATTAAACATATTGAGACACTGGCCTTCATTTTGGTCACCGTGAGTGATGATAATGATGCTATGAATCAATACAAGTCAATATGCCTTTGCACTGCATAGTTCCTTTATTTGAGAACTAAATGATTGTAGCAACAAAGACCAAGGAAATATCGTGTAGGGCCTACAGATGCTGCCACTTCCAATCACATAGGCCCTTAATTATTTTGTATAAATGTCAATGCGCCTCCCCATTATCAGAATCATGTATAAATGAGTGTACTGTTCACTAGGAGGGTTTATAAAGTATAACACAATAAAAAATGTACGGCCGCTGGAAGCCCGGGTTTATTATGTTTAGTATATATGCCTATATACACATATACATTATAAAATGCATTGTTATGTGCACATAATTTTTTTTTCTTAACCGTGCATGGGATGCCTAATTGAACAAATAAACAAACAAACAAATAAACTTTTGCTGATATGAATAAGTTTTTCGCATTACACAAATTCAGGATTTGTTTGATTGAAATAAGAGTCAAACTCATTTTTGAGAATTTTTCACTTTTGTGCTTCAATTCATCGTGATCGAAGCGTGGGAGGAGGAGGAGGAGGAGAAGGAGGGAAAAAAAAACCTAAAATATATAGAAGTTGCTAGGTTGGTATGAGATATCTTGGGTATACCATATTGTAAGCGGTGAGTAGTAGCTGCAGTGGTAGCAGAGAAGAGGGAGGGGGGGGGGTAGAGAGGGAGGGAGAGAAAGACGGCAAGCCGAAATGTAGAAAATTAGATGTTAGGTAATTTGAGGTAGAGGAGGAGGAAAGGTGGGAAAAAGGTCCTGTGGAGAGGAACTATTTAAAAGCTCTTTGTTTCACAGATGCGGTCTTAGTGGTTGACCTACGGAGCTGGAGCAAAATCCTTGCATGTCGCCCTCTACCGGAGCAATAACCGCTGTTCAAGAAAATAACAATGTACATAACATGAATATACAATATACATGGGTACTACAGCGACTCTCGCTGAATGACAAGAACCCGGCTTCCTGATTGGCTGTTGCTATGGGAAGTTGTCATTCCAGCAAGAGTTGCTATCTTACCATCTTTTATGAAATGGGGACCTGGTATCAACATCGACTGCAGGTTTAAAAAAAAATAAGAAGAGTCCACTAACAATGACTAACGTGATTTCTCCACTGATTTCTCGTATTCTCGTGGAATGGCAATTGTCATGGTAACGACAAGAATCCAGCTTCCTGATTGGCTGTTGCTATGGGAAGTTGCCATTCCAGCAAGAGTTGCTATCCTACCTTCTTTTATGAAATGGGGGCCTGGTATCAACATCGACTGCATGTTAAAAAAGAAGAAGACGAAAAAGAAGAGTTCACGAACATGACTAGCACGATTTCTTCAATTTCTTGTAGCCAAAGCATGCTGGTGGAATGGCAATTGTCATGGTAACGACAAGAATCCAGCTTCCTGATTGGCTGTTGGTATGAAAAGTTACCATTCCAGTAAGAGTTGCTATCCTACCATCTTTTATGAAATGGGGCCTGGTGTCAACACCGACTGTTAAGAAGACAAGAAGAAGAAGAAGAAGAAGAAGAAGAAGAAGAAGAAGAGTCCACTAACGCGATTTCTTCAACTTCTTTAATCCAAGCATGGTTTACTGACAAATTGTACCCAAATCTTTGTAAAAAAAATGTTGTTTTTGACAACCAGTAGGCCTATAGTTGCTCGACATAATTCATGGAATGCACGTTCAGTGGATTCCGTAATATTAAAATAAACTGAGAATGTACAGTCATCGGAGTAACTCGTTACAATTTGATCAAATGAAAATTATCCACACTAAATTTAAAAGCATTTGTAAACTGGAAATATATCATATTTTCATGACATCAAATCAACAAAGTCGCCGTTGATAAGATAGAAGAAGAAATTTGAGTTGAATTTGAATTTGAAAAGTAGAAGGGTGGATATTAAATTAGTGAAAAGTTGTTGTCTTAACCGTTAGAGCTAATTAATGAGTCCGCTGGGGAATACATTTCTGTACTGAAGAAATGAACATTCTCTGTCTTGATTTAAAGTATGACTATCACATATAGAGAGCAAAATATCTCTTTTTGGTATTGAACTCCAGTTGATAGTAATTCGATGAGGGACAATAAGATTATAAAAACAAAGTTATGAGCGTCTTTTCCTTAAACTATATCCTAATTATGATAAATCATATTCTTCACGTCCTGTTTTTGTCTTGTTTTGTTTGTTATGTTCTTTCTTTGCGCTCTTTAACTCGAAAATGTTGAAGAAAGTCTGTTCATGCAATAACCTATTACTTGACATGAATGTTGATAATTTTGATATTAATTTACTTTGTTGAAGTCACATAATCATTAAGAAAAGTATGTGATTGTTTTCGGATAAAACATAAGAAGACGGATTAGCATTGTTGGTGTAATGATGAATCACACTATAGTTTTTTCGCTTTTCGTCAATGATTCTCTCATGATGATGAACATTAACTACATTTAACACGTACTACCTGCTCACCTATTTAATGTGTTTCTGTACCACTGTGTTGCCAACGATTGCTTTACAATCGTATTTTGCAATACAATACTCATTGAAAGATTTCTAAACCCTGACTATAGTCGTTGCTCACAACGAAGAATAAGTAAATGACACCGGTTATGCAAAAGTCCACGAAAAGAACACATTTTCTTTATATATTTCATCAGTATGATATCGCTCAGGAAAATTTAAGATCAAAACCGAGAGAACTATTGGAGAAAAACCAACAAAGGCGAACGTGTCACTGTCTTGTAGAGTTGCCCCATCTATTCCCGCGTTGCTAACGACGGTTTCTATCGAATTGCGCAACCTCCTTTCCAGCAGCGATCACAAAGTGCACGTGAGTGTTTTGTGTGGCTTCCTTTCACTCCTGATGTCATCGCCCGACTTAACGCACTACAATGCACGTTTACCTTCACTTGAAGACAGTTCTTAAGAAATGGGGTGGGGTAATGGAGAGACATTAACAAGGTGAAACAGAGAGGGAGGGTAGGGGAATCAGAGAGGGTAAAAGGTAGGGGTGCAGGGGCGGATCCAGGAATTCCTTGAAAGGGAGGCGCCTTTGCAAAATTAAAGGGGGCGCACGCACCCCTCCCCCATTTTTTATTTTTATTTCTTTTGTTTCAACCAAATATCAAGAGGGGACGCGCGCCCGGTGCGCCCCCCTCTGGATTCGCCACTGGGGTGGGGTGGGGAGAAGGAAGAGAGAAACAGACGAAGGCTTGGCCGTGGAGAAAGCAAAAATCTAAGCGGGTGCGGTTTATTGTTTGAGTGAGATTAATGTCATCGATTTCCTGCAGCATGCATTGTTGTTGTCCTTCTCTATTTATACCACATCAATTACCATGCCTTGGAACCAGAACCTCATGTATAAAAGAAGAGTCAATATGCTTCTCTGTTTCTACGGGGCAGGGACCGCTATAAATTCTACTCCAAACAATGTATTATAACCCTCTTCAATAAAACACGCATCGAACCAGAGTCATGATACAAAATCGTGGCTACAGCGACGTTGAAACTTTAAAAACACGTTTAAAATCTTATACATGCATGGATATTTCGATGTTCGAATAGTCCCAAATGCATAATATTGTGATATATTGACAGCCAAAGTAAACTGACACTCCTTTTGAGTTTAGACAAATCACGTTTAAATGCATTCTACTATATGCTAAGCGCTTTGCCCAACTGGTTGCTCTATTTAAAAATGCTGAATAATTTCAACCCCACCTCTCAAAGCAAAATCAGGGGGTTACAGTGTCTTCTCAACGATTATATACCCTACGACCAAATCTTTATTATCGTTAAGTCCATCTAACTGACATCCGGTCACTTTTGCTTTCTGTGGCACTCCAAGTTCCAGAAATCACACTCTGCAAGCATGTTTGTGTCAACACAACGCAGTAGCAAATTTCTGTCAGATGGTTGTTATCGATCTCTTCATTCCCATTTCCTGATTCCCTCAACAAACACAAATATTTCGTTACATTTATACATAGATTAGACTTGATCTTGAGTTTCAACTGTCCTGTGTATACTATACCTTTTTACCATCACGATAAGATTCACCGCACAATGTGATATACTGTATTCGTTTAATATTCATATAATTGTACTTATCATCTAACTTCATACAATTATTTTTCCACTTTTAATGGTGAATGTGTTTGTTTGTTTGTTTGTTTGTTTGTTTGTTAACGTTCACGTAATTGCAGATGCAAAGCATGTCATGAAACAAACAATCATAACGGGAATCACGTTAAAAAATGTGTCATTCTTAAGTGATTTCCCTCACTTTGCGAGAAATATAACAAATGAGTCATCATTATCAATCAGAATCACAGCTTCATCGTAATCGTTCACGCAGTCCCTCTCTCACTCCCACAGCGCAAGTCTGGCCCGATATTCTTCCATCTGAATTTGCCACTTTTCTAATTGGGCTTCAGGGAATGATGTCAATAATAAAACGGCACAGAGTGTATGGATACAATTGATGCTATACGACACTTAACGCCCTCAAAGCACTTTTCGACTTTGTGTTGATAAAAGCAGCTACCCAACAGACGACGGTGCAGTCAAACAAACGATATTAATAAGTGCGGTGTCAAGAGACAACTGGGCATTGTTATTGCGTTCATTTTCTCCGCTCTGATCATTGTTACACGAGCCGAGCGATTAAAACGATCCCTCGGGTAATGACAGAAATGAATTGAGTTATAGGTGTTTGCTGAAGATGAGCGCTATTCAACGAGCTTTCTTTGAGCCCGCTTTTTACTGAATGACTGCTTACAAGAAACTCCCGAGGGAGTTAATGCAATGATAAGCCATAGAAAGATATATTTCACTTGGAGAATATAATCATTCTTGCCATATATTTCTAGAAAGGATCCATATACAAAGCGGTGCTGAAAGGAGAAAATAGGTAATTTTCCAATAATCCCGAGGGCATAGCAGACTTTTTTTTTATTCTGACAAAGAAAGACTATATATAGGAAACATAAACTCTTTCAAAGTGTAATCCTTCAAAAGACGGCCACGCTCTTATCTCATTTGATTAATTTCTATAATTTTAATTTCTTCAAAGAAAAGAAAAAGTGAGGAAAAAATCCACACAGTATTTTGTAAAGATGTTATCGCAGCGCTATTGTTTCTTTGTTTATTTTTCATACTAAACTTGACTAAAGCTTTGATACTCAATGTATACTTTCTATTTTTCCCTATTTTGGTTTGTCAAGTTGCTGTTATGACGTTGAACGGACATCAAGGGCAACTAAGTAAGTAAGTATACAGAGCAAGTAATCGAAAAGCCTGCATTCCACCTCTTCTTGTAGACCTAAAAATTACTATACACAAAGCAAGCAGACTGGCAACTTATATCCGATTCTTGCACGCCTATTCAAATTCAAATTCAAATTCAAGTTTATTCCGTTTCTCGACAGTAAAAAAAAAAAAACATAGCATACATCACTCTTTCTTCAGTGATAAAAATCGTATCAAAAAAACAAACAAAGTGAGTTTAACAGAGTAAAACAGTACTTGTATACTTGCAGTAAAGATACATTACAATGCCTGAAGTAAATTGAAATAAAGTGGAATATCAACGTACACAAGGCGAAAAACGGAGGGACCCACTGAAAAGACGAAGCTTGTAGAGTGTGGGCCCCTCAGGAGAGAAAGAATCAGTGAAAATATTGGTAACAATTATCGGCATCAGAACAGCAACGAAAATGTCTGAAGCAACAACAGCGAAAATAGTTGTAACAGCAGGAAAAGAAAGAAAAAATAGAGAGAAAAAATGTTTAAAGACCTGCATGTCACACAGTAATTATGTGATAAACTAAGAAGAATAGGAAAAACCCACAGTACAGATACAAACAATCCCATAATGATAACGTGAACCGTTACGTATGATTTTGAAACTCCATTGTCGAATATATCGAATATCATCATGTCGGCGTGAAGAGACTTCAAAGCAATTATGTACGTTGGAAAGTAAATGGTTGTGTTTGTTCCAGACTTTTTTTTCTTTCTCTACAGTTGTGTATAATCAACTTTTAATATTCCTGGTTTATGTTTTAAAAAACCAGTCAACATAATAACGAAAACATTCCATTAACTCTTTGAGCATGTGCACTTTCTCGTCATAACCAACGAAGAGTTAAATTGGCTAATGTGATCTACATTTTCATCGGTTTTTTTTAGTTTACTTCTAAGCATAAAACGGACTAGTGCCATACCCTTAACTCGAGTTCCAGAACAACAACGTAATCTTGGTAAAGTACAGGTGGCACGTGTATACAATCGATGGCGATGTTCATCATCGATCAAGTTCTCGGTACGGTGCTTGCTAGCCTGGCTTCGCCGCCTTAGAGACCCGTAAGATAGTGTAAAGGACTGAAATACTCTTGGATAATACAGGCCTACTTAGAAACCATCAGCCCAAGCTTTCTATTGTATACTTATTAACATGTGGTCAAGGATGTGTGACTACACTTGATCACGTTTTCTATGACATCATCAGTTACTCTCTCAAGTAATAATGGACTTTGAAGCCGCCTTAATTCTCGTGCTTCCCTTCCCCGCTACATCCTTTTCCCCTGACGTCGAACGGACGCTCCGTGAACAGTCAATTAATGCCGATCAATAGGCCAATCGAGATGAAACAAAGGAAAGAAAGAAATGCTGTTGGCTCGTTCGGGTCGCACATAAAAGAGAGTTTCTGAGGATTAATCGAGAGCGTCTTTCCACGGATGCTTCGAACTCAACGGATGAATGGTTACGGCGTGTCGACGATAGCACACGAGGGCACGACATACCCTTTTCCTTCGTCAGACCCTCCGGTCTATTATTTACGCGCTCCACGGACCGTGACCGCAGGCGAAAAGCGGTGCTAGTGTTGTGCGTATGTGGCAACCAAGTCATTCAGATTCGAGTAAACCTCTTTCGCGAGACGACGGACGCAGGGAGATCTCCCGGTGTTTGGAGGTGCTCGTTTATCCCTCTTGGACTTGCGGAACGATTTGCGTGTGTCGACCTCCAACCCATCTCTACTTTGAACTCAGGAGCTATAAAAGAGGTGGTATTCAAATAATCAGCGATCTTTGATGGGTGTTTGCCAGTCATCTATCGAGAGATTAACCGACACACTTGAGGATACCACTCGACTGGGTGTCTTTGAAAGATGCTACGCCCGGGGTGACGTACGTAGGCAGAGCAAAATCCGCCTGGGACGCCTTTCCGGCACAAATTACGAGGAAAAGAATTAGTGTTGTTGACTACACTTCACACTCATCCATTCCTTTGTCGGACAGAGAAGGGAAAACCAGTTACAGTTGACAGGACCGACTCAGCGTGTAGTAACTAAGCCTCTTATTATCCAATTTTCTTTCAGCTCTAGATGAGAGACGCTTTACGCAACCTGTCACCGTCTAGCGTCTACCATCATGCTTCATAGACAGAGGCCTTCTAAAAGGGAGGCGGGTATCTTGAGACGACTATGTATGGATTCCACACATGCTCTATTTTGAAAAGTTTGAGATGATATATATTTTGACAGTGTAAAGTAGGACGAATGATGCGTTGGTATAATCATTCATAAAGCAGTGCCAATCTCGCACCGTCGAAATAAACTGCCGCCGCCATGGGCGTCACGGTAAGCAAGTCGGAAGACAAGGATAATGTCCGGACCAGCAAAGCCATCAAGGATTTCCGTCGGGTGTCCAAGGGGGTGGGAAAACTGGGAATCATGGCGAGGGATGCGCGACTGAAGAACGAGGCGCTGAACGGGACTAAAATCGACCACGGGGTGACACCACCTGCCGAGAAGCTACAGTCGGACTCTCGTAAGAGCAGCCTGAGCGAGCCTCCGGAAGTTCTCCGGAGACCGTCAATTCCCCACTATTACGACGGGACCGATAGGGGACACACGCTGGTCTACAAGGATACGACAGACGCTTGGGCAGCACTAAGGGAGGGCTTGGTCCTCGACAACATCGAGGAAATCCCCGACACGGAAATCAGCGTGGTCGACAGCACGCTGGGTGGATACAAAACGGTCGAGAAGACGCGGGGAGCTGCGGGGATGCAGCTCGGTAGTGACACGGACCCAGTCAGCGGGAAAGACTCATATCATAATAGAGGAGAGGTTTCCCTAGAAGAACAAAACTTTGTCATTCCGTTTGCCGATGGCACCGAACCAGATGGTTGGAAAGAGAAGGTAAAGTAAACATTTATGATACTGTTTCAAGTAAAATATTGATGATAGTCATTAACATTAGCAGCGTGACTGTTATTACGCGGGGGGGGGGGGGATTAGTTGGGACGACTATCTCCATTAACACGCACTTTGTCAGAAGAAAGCGTGTGTGTGTGTGTGCGTGTGTGTCAAAGAAATGTGTTACCATCTGAACAAGATGTTGCATCTCTTACGCAACCCTTAATTTCTATAGACCGTCGTCGTGCTGGAGACAATATTTTTTCGCATGCAATACACATCATAAGAAACACTGCTCTCGAAAGTCACATTCGTCTTTGTACAACAACATTCTTCAGGGAAGTGCCCCTCAGATGGAGCATAATGTTGATCTGATTTTTAAAAACACTCCTGCAGCATTTTTGTTTTTATCTTTTGTTTTTGTGTTTGTTTGTTTTTACTTTGTTTCGCCTGTAATCATGACTTTGGGAGCGTAATGCATTCTGACGTATGAACAGTTTCAACAGAAGAACTTTAATAACAATCTATAAGAATATTCCTTCTATAGCCGTTGAACGGTATCTTTTTAATAGGGTCCAATTTTTCTCTTTTCTTTCCTTTTCTTTGTCAATTTAAAATAACAACATGAATGGTATCTTATATTATTTCAGAATACGGGATGGATTGAACGAATATACGTCGTAATGAATTTAATCTTTCCGGAGAGGATGCTTGTGTAACAGGAGTCGAAAAGTAATTCATGCACATTGAAATCAAGTGTGCTACCATGGCAACGAGAAGATAGCTGGTGTCTTTAACATTCCATGTCAACTTGACTATTACGCAGGCGATAGAAGAAAGAAAAATCTAAACCTTTCAGAGTGCCCTGTTGTTTATTGATCTATGAAGATAACAAAGAAAAGCGAAAAGAAAAGAAGTAAGGAGTATACCGGACGCGATCAACGCCAAACAAGAACGTATAACTCAGTCAACTTGGCAAAGATTAATTTTTAATCCAACTTCGGTTGTACGTCAAGTTGCCCAACGGTCACATAAAGCAGACAGGTTTACTAGAAATGGACATTCCATATCCTCTTGTCTGAAGTGGTAGAAAGAGAGCAAATAATGCACACCTGTTAATGATTAATACCAGAATATACACCATGGCTCTAAACACTTGATGTCCGTCGTCACGTAACTTGGTAGTCAAAATACAACTTCTGGATCGAGACCAATTATAAGAGAGGGGGTCTGCTAAGACGGGAATACAATATACAGAAATACAAAATCATACAAATACATTTGTATGACCATTGTTGATCTGATCGTAGTGATCTGAAGAAATCGTCAATATTCAGCCCCAGTTATCACAGGTTAATCATTAAATTTTGTATCATTATTGTGCTTACTGATGTGTAATCAAGCTGATTCTTACTAGTAGACAACGACTAAGTTTTTATACTTTCAAAATAAAGTCTTTCCCACAGAAATGACCCAATACAAATCTGTGCTAAGAAATGTTGAGCAAGTCCTGAATAATCTATTAAAATGTTTACAGTTCGCCAGAAACGGAGCATCTTACGGAACCATGTTCAAGATGTAAACAAAATGTTTACAACAACAACATTGCAAACAACCGCACCATTGGTTTGAACATTATGAAAAAAAGTATCATAAAACTCCTTCGTCGACACCTCTGCGACTACAACCGTATGAAATGATAATACACTCTCAAAGTCATGAACGCCAAATCATAAGCACTAAAATATAATTGTATGTGAAGAACATAATTCTTATCTTTGAATTCATGCAATAACAAGTGCACGTTACTATTAAGTATTGGCGTGCTTACAGGTCGAACTATAGCCATGACATCATCACCAAGTCAAATTTGCATATTATGCAATGATTGTTTTACAGACTTCAGGAGAATACGCATAAAATGAGATGACGAACCAATTATGGAAAGTGGCTATTACTCACATTCATTGTCACGTTGAGAAGAGCTAGGGGTGGTATCTCTCAGTCAGAAATTGTGTACAATAAACTATTATAAGTATCTTGTGATGGATACATCAAACATTCAGTTAATGGCGTTAACGCAATGCTTACGTAATAAGCTGTCCCCTTCGTTGTGGCACAACCCTACTGCGTATCAACTGTGGGAAGAAAGTTAGTCAAAACATATATATTATCATTTTTCTCTCCAAACCTGTTTGTTGTCTGAAATAAATGTGACTCGCTCTTTTACGATATGAAGAAAACATTGAGAGAATATGCTATAAGAACTATTTGTTTTTTACCTCAAACGATCCGCTGGTGGTAGGAGTGAAGTAGATTCACTCTTTTCCGAAGATCATTTTGATGCAGTTTCAGAAGATTTTGATAAGAATACCAGAATCTTTAAATCAAACTTTGTATTTCTGTGTAATTTGCAGTCCCAAAGGATTTTGGGTTGTTTCCTAGAAATCAAAATGTGAGCAAAGAATTATGAAGCAGCGACATTATTCATTCTACTTTACACACTATAGTCGTTATGACCCATGCGCCTGCATTATTACGTCATTATGTCATTAATGCTCTACGTCTATTTCCCGTTATCATATTATCATTAACGTTTATGCCTATATACCCTAATTGATGATGAATGACTTATTCTGCCTATGGGATAATAGCCTCTTTGATGTAAGCAGTGGTCTCCCACAGGGCTCTGCTATCCTCATTACTCGTAGCTTTGCCAGGCACCCAGTTATCAACATCTATGGGGACCAACTCTATATAGAAAACATCTTGTCTGAGGATGTTCGTGGATGCATGTTGGGATTCGAACCTTTGACATCCTTTTCAATGGCGTATATAGTCTATACCAAATTAGAATATTACTGTTTCATGTATTTTGTTTCTGGAAACGTCATTGTCTACAGCACCCATCTTTTCGAGCATCAATTACCACGGTGCAATCTGCCCATTCAGAAGGTTACCGTATCAGATTATCTGCGTGAAAAATCGATGAGTAGACAAAAGAAAGATACGACGCCATTATAGACGATGCTATCACCTCCCCGCTATCACTAGAGCTATAATATAAAACATGCCTCAGACGTCGCATCACACTCAATGTTATTGGAATCAAGATTTACGGAAACAGAACGCTGTTATCGAGTACCGTTATCGCCGGACAAACGAGTGTCTAAACATGAGAATATCAAATATGATTATAAATGGAAATTAATCAGAATAAAAAATTATACTCTACTGGTTGAGGTGTAAAATCCTATGCAAAGTTTATAAAACCATCGCAGACGGAGTAAATCAATCTCTGTGGCTATAATGTTTCGTTTGACTTATTTCATTACACCGTGGCTGTGCAACGTCATTCATTCATTCATTCATTCATTCATTCATTCATTCATTCATTCATTCATATGTTCATTTTCACATTCATAGTTACATAGAACAATGCGACAATAATGATGATAACAAGCAAGTATGATGATGATAATTTGACTGATAAAACCAAGTCATGAAGTACAGGGCTATTAAGAAGGCAGTGTAGCCTTATTCAAACTGATCCCAAAGAAAAATTAACACAGTTTTTTGTCCTCTTTTATAAAGTACAGTCGACACATTTGGCATATACACTCGCATACAATCACGTTGATGCAAGACGCCTATCACTCAGCCCAGCAATACACCTCTGTCGATCGTGCTCACAATCACAATTGTCAAGGTGCTACATGTATTGCACATGCAGAATCATCATCTTCCAGTTTAGAGTACTTTTAATAGAGACTTTTTGTTAACCATGCATTGTCTTATTACATTTACATAATGGGGGCAAAATTTCTGGGATGTACGGATTAGAGGCAAGTAAACATTTTCTAAAATTTCTTGCACCATAATTTTGAGTTTTTCTGCTTTATTTCAAAATCGATGATTAAGCAGTGAGAAATGAGGCAAAACTAAACAACCTAACTAAACTATGATAAACCAAACCTAAAGAACTCAATCGTACATATACTACGTTCAATCTGCTAGGTCGATGCTTCTACATTTTTTTTTTCACTTCTTGTTACTAAAAGTACCATCCAGCCCAAAACGAAAACGCCAAGGAAAAAAACAACAACAAAACCTCTTGCCACTATGGTCTGACTAGACAATGACAAGGATAATATCCATCCCGAATATAGAGGAAGCAATAATTATTTAGACGCGTCGGAGACTAATTGCTTGGCTTTTCTTTTATTCAAAGGTGGCCTTAATAAAAAGTTAATATCCTACATCATGCCTTACCTTGCTGTTATCGTCGAGCTGGCCAGCGTTCACTCTTTTCAATGGTTTAGCTATTAAAAAAACCAAGGTTTCGCCATTATTATTATCACTTGCATGTCAGACATGCGCTGCGCACACACATGAATGCGATCCGTTGGTGTACATTGCGCAGATGAATGAATATAGCATCACCTCATCAAGCATAGTCCATTTGATACTCTGTATGACAGGCATGACAGGCATCTGAACTAAAAGCGGGTGAATGGATAGATAGATAAGTGGATGAATGGATAGATATATAAGTAGATAGATAGATATATATATATAAGTACATAGATAGATAGACAAATAGATGGACAGATAGATAGATAGATAGATAGATAGACAGATAGAGAAGGGGGGGGGGGTAAAGTATACCCCTTCTGATTTCTGATGTTAGGCTCGTTTCCAGACGGCGCTCCCTATTATGTGTTGATCCACCGATCCGTCAGTGGCGGTAGCAACCTCCGCAGCCAACCCATCGCGGTTTCTCATTATTAGATACAGAGTACATAGATGCTTCACAGGACTACTACATGTATCAGGTCCGTAGTCATGGTGACGGCAAACTACACCAAAAGTCACGTATCATTCAGTGCACTCAGGTTACCTGATAAGATGACTTTAAACAAGATCAGAATGATTATGATCAAATCGACAGTGCGTAAATATGAATTTGGACCCAATGAAAAAAAAGTGTCATTATTATTTGCATGACTGTGGGTAACGACACAGGGGACTTTTCATCTTTCTGAACATGACGTAACATTGTGTATAAGAAGTGAAGCTATCGGTTGGTGATTGATATAGTAGACGATTTATAAAGTACGGAAGAGAAATACATGAGTATTGGTCAACGGTAAACACTCTCACGGGAGTACAATCTGTATTTAATCAACATTTTCGAGGGACGGTTTTTCTGTTTATCATTCACCTTGCCTTAACACAAACGCCAAGCACTGACATAATCTATTTGCACATGAACAATAACCATCACCAGTCTGATCACACATAAAATTATATATATATATATATATATATATATATATATATATATATATATATATATATATACATATATATATATATATATATATTTTATATATATATATATATATATATATATATATATATATATATATATATATATTTATATATATATATATATATATACATACGTGCGATAAAGCAGATGATAACATGAAAACAGTGAATATTAAAAGATTGCTTCAGCCGAGTTTGTATGTATAAAAATAGGATTATTATGTAGTCCCTGACGGCATTCAGGACCAGAATAATATGGCCCCTTCCATCCCTACTCAAATGACCTACTCGTTTGATGTAATAGAAACATAAACATGATGAAACTTACGAGGTTTTACAAATAGCAAACAATACTATAACCTACGAGAAGTACCGAAGTGATGATGTCACAATAGCTTGGGCAAGTGCCAGGTGCGAGTATGGCTAGCAACTACTGTAGCGTTCACAAAATATTCGGGCCAGGTGAGGTTGTTTAGAACCAGTTTCCATGGCGATGAATAGCTGTGACATCACACTTTGGTGCTCTGGTATAGGCTGACCTACTAAATAATAGATAAGCAGAAAATGACGAGCATCTGAATTTCTTAGGAGAAAAGGCCGTTTCAGAATTAAAAACGGATCTCCCCATTTATGTCTCTGATATCACATGGTATAAATGTAAGCGTTCCCCCACCCCCCCCCCCCCCCCACCCCGTAGTACTTGGCCATTTAAAACAGATGAAACCCAGGGCCCTGTTGCATTAAAAAAAATAATAATAATCAAACAAAAGTCAGGAAATCAAAGGTAAGTCAATTACCTATCAATCATATTTGAGAATTCAGACGTTTGTGTTTGATATTCTGACTTATGTTTAAACTCAACATTATGCAACAGGGCGCACTATTCATTTGCTGCGCGGTGATTCTTTATTTCTTCCCCTACCGTGGGGGAAAATGTGAATTTTTCAGGGACTGCAAGGTGAGAATGGAACAATGGGCGTCATTGGGGGTGAATAAATAGATAGCAGATACATTACTTGATTAGTCAAGTGAAAGCTTAAAAAAAAATAATGATAGAGTGTACTTGAGACTGTGTGTGTGTCACTTTTGATTTGAACATACAGCAGGTAGCTCGTCGTCGATCATTGTGAGTACACGTATCATCACGACCTGTCTCCATGGAAACGCGGACGGGCGTGCAATAAGGCGGTTAACAGCTTCTCGTAATTTTGGTAGCAACTTCGTATGGATTATTTATGGTCATGCTGTATATTAGGCCATCTATAGCCATGACTTAAGATTGTCCATCTCTGCTATGTCCCCGAACCTCATACATCTTTTGGGACAAACATGGCCTCCATTATAATTATGGAGATTCTATTATACTATTATACAATCACTGTGAAGATTGTATTTTGTTCTACTGGAACGGGTCGGAAGTAGAGAGTATTTTAGCTTTAAAGGGATGCTCTTTAGCCAGTATTCACTTTGCGTTCGTAGAGGATGTGGTCCAACATACATAACGGTGAGGGTCGCATGAAAGGTGATGACGGTAATAAAGAAAGTACAATATCAATCTGACATTTCCTCACAACTCTGGTGTGTGTTATACTACCATCATTTATATTTTGTCAATCAATCAATTAAAACAGAGTACAGAAAGTACCTTATAGTAGGCACCATTTGCGGTGTCGTAACAACTCTACAGTGATTAGAAGCGAAATGCGTTTTCATCATTGTTGAATCCAATAAAAAAGCGACTTCGATGAATTGTTTTGCAAGTAAACGGAAAACATGGCAGACCGAAATATATTATTCAATATTGTTTTGATGTTACGGCAGAATAGTGGACATAGTAACTGTTTCTATGTGGCGACATTTCGAGATCGACGGTAATAGATGGGGGGGGGGGGTGGGAGGGGACATTTAACCTTCTGACTTTTGTGTACATACATCCATCTTCACTGCAAGATAGATGTCTCGAAAGGTAAGTCCGAGCAACGGACAAGTAACGAAGAAAACAAGAACAATAAAGACCGGCTGCTGTACGACTCTTATCGATTTGTCGTGGACGTGTCGCACTTAAACGATTATTGGTGGAGTTAAGAGGTGGAATAAAGAGTAACTTACAACTTGCGACTATTTTTAGCACTTATGCCTTGGGCATGATATAGCAAGTGAGACATTTAATTGTTGAAGACTTGGGAAAAGTAAATATGAGGAAACCACAACAACGACAACTTTAAGGGTCCATCTCCGAATGGATCGTTACAGGGCGCATGGTGGTTCGCACGCTGACCTAGCGGATTTGGTCTCGGAAAACGTATGGACGAAGTGGATAACAAGCGTGATGTCAATATGAGCTACAATAGGAAAACGGTTGAACATAGCAACAAACCGGAAGGATGGAGGGGACGGGGGTGCAGAAGTCGAGAGGGGTGGGGTGCTTTAATGTTAACTCCTCTCGAAACTAGAATGAAAATCAATAGAAGTGCATGCGCATTTCAAGTGGTAACATTATCTCGATCTGCAAGTAAAATCGATTGCAAATTGCTACCAAACATTACGCCAACGCACCGCGTTCATCAAAATAATTTAACAACTCGGTGGGACGCACATTATAAGCACGCAGTCATAGCAGTGCAAAATTAGCCGGCATTAATGCCTGTATTATCAGGTATTTTTCATAGAGAAAGAGGGAATTAGTCTATTTCTTTTTTCTTTTTTTTTGCGCACCAGCAAAGGACATATTATTGCAGGGCAGGAACGACGGTCGTTCGATAGGGGTAAAACATCGTAATTGCTCAAGATAATGAAATTTGCTCAGTACGGCTAGGATAGTGACGGATCGGACGTGGAATAGGCTGGAGGAGTGTACTATCTATATACATCGGTTCAGCGTTCGTGTAATCATGCTAAAATATTGTTAACTCGCTTCCACCGTTAATCGTCTGTTCTTTGTCGAGCATCCTCAGGCGTATACTATTGTGGACCCACACCAATAGTTCTTTACCCTCGAAAAGTGTTTTTATTGTATATGTATTCAGCGACAGGAGATATGATTCAGTTTTTGTTGTATTTATTCTAAATTCATTCATTCATTGACGTTAATTTACTCGCATGTTTTTCTTCATTCATTGTTATTCACTATGTTTATTTATATATTCAATAATTTATCTATTCATTCATTGTGTGATTTAATATGTCTTTCTATTTTGTGGGATGGGGTTACCTTTCTTCTTAAGGGGGGTTCTTGACAACGCTTCCTGGAGCAACACTCCTCGTGGAATTCAGCTTTCGTTCAAAGGAACTTTTTTCAGATCATTATCCCCTGCTAGTACAAAATCATTCGGCCATTGCGCACCATGGATAAAGAATCCAAATAATCATTTTTCAAGCGCGAATTTCTTCATAAGTATGTAGAGGAGGAGCAAAAGTAATTTAAGGCACTGCTTCGGTGTTGTTTTCACCCACACACCGGTCATGGACGAATATCGTTCCTCATCGTCACCAATGATCTGGTTGCTATCTTCAGTGCATTTCAATCTTTTCTGATTCTCTGCACCCCCTTTTTTAATGCCTTCACCACCACGAAGGTTCGCCGAAGGCATTAAGCTTTCGGGTTGTCTGTCCGTCCGTCCGTCCGTCCGTCCGTCCCTAAGCGATTTTGTGGACAATGTAACTTTAAGAACCGTTTGAGGTCAAAGGTCATGATAATGTTAAGCTTAAATTCGAAAATTTCACTCCTCCTCCGTATCTCTACAATGCCTGAAGGTATTTGTATGAATCCTAGCATTAATCACCATTTACAAGATTCTCTCCGGAAAGCTTTTGGCCATGAGCTCCAAGGTCAAAGGTCAAGTGAAAATGCTAAAACATGATTTTTCTCCATATCTCGGAAATGGTGATGAAGATCGAGGTATCTTCTTGAAACTTAATTCGTACATAATTGCCTGGCAACTATTTTCTTGGGTAGTTTTGGTCAAAGTCAAAGGTTAAGGATTAAAGAGCAGGTTAAAGTGCAAAAATGTACTGCTGTGATTAAACCATTTTTTTTTTTTGGGTTTAGATATACCTTGAAAATGACTCACTTCATACATTAAACTTGGTAAATGGCCTATATGGGTTACTGCACAATGCTTCTGTAGGGAAATATTTGGTCCGAGGGGTCAAAGGTCGAGGGTGAAAGGTTGGATCAATCACTTGACACTGTCGTCATACATTTTCAATATATTGTGGTAGAAGCACACGCATTGGTTATGGGAAAACAATGCAATATAGCGGAGTCATACCATGTGGTGACATTTTCTAGTTCCCTGTGTCTATCTCTGTTTTTTTGCGTGCCACTCGACGTGGTTTGATGTATTGTCTATTATGTATGCATCCACGGAAAGGTACTGCGGGTTGAGTTGAGTCGAATTTATTGATCGGCATTTGAATTTTGAACTTGATTTTGGTGTTACGCAGTGATGGGTTTGTCCGTTTATTTACATCTTCTCTACCACCCTCTCTCTCCCTCTCTCTCCCCCTCTCTCTCTCTCTCTCTCTCTCTTCCTTGCTGATGCTGCACACGATGCTTAAACGTTCTACCCACTTTTTAACCCTTTCTATTCCAGTGAGTCAAAAGAAATTTCATGCATCTACACATGGACAAGAAATGAAATTATGTGGCACGCAGAGAGTTAATGAGCCGCGACAAATTTGAAAGGTGATGTGTGTCCCCTTTTCATCATCTCTGTCTTTCTTCCCCCTTCTCTGTCTGTCTGTCTGTCTCTCTCTCTCTCTCTCTATGACGACAACCGAACAGCAAACGAAATGCGAACCTATTCACATAACGATTCCTAATTTGAATGGCGATAATTGCCAGTTGATCGATAGAGTATATAGGTAAAACAATCGCGAAGTACTCACAGTGTGCACACACGCACTTTGTGCACGCTACGTTGGCCTTTTCATAGATTCTTTCGTATACGAGGTATATTATATTAACTCTGGTTGATAGTTCTGTTGCTGCATATCGATCAGACCTGATTTATTCAAAACTATCACTTGGTTTCATTCCGCCCATGAATGCTCGGACACATCCATATCGGACAGGGCCAAATAGATTTTATTGATTCCAACTTGATTTTATCGCAGTACCGATCATATGTGTGACGTCATTGATGCAATGAAGATGTTGAACTTGGTCAGTGCAGACGGTAACAATGATCATAATGATTACATCGTGGAATTCATGTACTGGTGTAAAAAGTTACCTTGTCATGTTTAGTTAAAGGTACAGTTGAATAATATAAGACATAGTATAGTGTGTAACAATTCTTTATTTTTTTGTGGGAGAGGAATCAAAAGAAGAAAAGATGACGGCTTTTCTGGGGAGATGCTAAAAGCTAATTGCAGTCGTAAAGCATTGATTCAAACTACGCTAATCCGATGAATTTATGTGGACATCATACTCTTTAAAAACAACAACTAACAGCTCACTTAATTCGTCAGCCGCCACATAAATAGACCAAAATGAACTGCTTTAAATTACCTACGTGTATACGCGTTGTTTTTCTTTAATATTGAAAGTACACTAAGTTTGTGGTCAACCTTTGTTTCATTTTCTCGTATAAGTAATGCACACTATTTCCACTTCTCGTTGCATTTATACACTATCACATGTATACAGACATACTGAACATTGATGGTACAGGCCTCTACTGAAATTATGGTTACAGCTCGTTATTCCGAAGGTTCGTTATTCCGAAGGCTCTTCAGTCCGAAGATTCGTTATTCCGAAGGTTCGTTATTCCGAATTTCATTTTCGGATTAAAAAATCTTCGGAATAACGAACCTTCGGAATAACGCCACAAATGTTCGGATTAACGAACCCTTTTTCATTCTCGGATTAACGAACCTCTAGGTATAGGGACTTTGTGTGTTTCGGATAAACGAACCTTCGGAATAACGAACCTTCGGAATAGCGAACCTTCGGAATAACGAACAGCACCCGAAATGGATGATGTAGACAGTTCGCCATCAAAATATAAAGATAAAATATAATTTACGTAAAACTGACAAACATGAATTTCTTTGACCTGCGAGACCGGAAATCACATGGTAATTTACTAATGCCAAAGATTTTACGGATTTTGTACGCTTCATTTCTACCGGCGATTGTCAAAAGGTGATGTTAGATTTTTTTGGAGAGAAATCATGGAGAGGGAAAAGTGGTGAAGAAAAAAATGAGCAGAAGGTATCTTAAAATACAAACTGATCGGAGATAATAATGGCAGGCTTTCCCGCCTACTTAACGATGCTATGTGTCTGAAGTACAATGTAATTTGTCCTCGTCGTATAATATCTTTTATCAATGTCATTTTACTGACGAAAACATGACACAAAGATTGCGGCCCAGACAAGCCAGAAGTTTGTTTGTTCGTGTTTTGTTTTGTTTGTTTGTTTGTTTCTTTGTTGTTGTTGTTGTTGTTGTTGTTGTTGTTTTTTTTTTGCTTCTTTTTTGTTTGGAGTGTATCCAGTCGTTACCGTTAGCAACATGTTGGTATAAAATATCAGTGATGCGTTGAGGTTAAGGTCTTAAAGAGAGTTAAACTCCGCTCTCGGCAACCTTACAATGTTCTCCATCAGCATAGGCCTACACCTTGCGAGATGCCATAATAATTCTTATCCGAACCTGCATGGCCAGACGCGTCCTTTATGGTTGACTGATCAGAGTTTACCGATCGTGGAAAGGGAAGTATTCCTTTAGTACTGAGAGAAAAAAAAAGAAGCATCTGTTTACTTTGCATTTTCCTTGTTGACACAAAGATACTTTCATAAAAGATTTACCGACTGTATATATAGAGATGTTACGATGATTTGCCTTTATATTTTCCCCGAGTGTCCTTCACTTTGTCACAAAAGAAACAAAATCAGCAGCGGGATCGTGAGAATCTCAGCAGAAAAGAAAATGTGGCTTAGATTCGTTTTACTAGATCAATTATTCTAGCCAACGAAGCTCCTCTACCTTTCCGCCGAGTCTGTATCGCCTATAGAAGCAGACGAGCCACTAGTGAATGTTGAAGCCAGGTTAATAATGCAACATTTTTCTTTCCTTTGTTATCTTTAAGGCTGCCGACAGGAATCGTAATCAGTCGCCATTGTGTTTTCGCATTTCCCAGCTTTCTTCCCCATGCCTAACAAAAACTGGTGCACGCTGGCTCTTCCACGAGCGGCATCAAGCATACGAAAAACATAATTTTCTACCAGGCAACACAAACAAGGGAGTAAATAGTGGAGTTACGCGTTGGTGTATACGGTTTAACAACCCGCAGTACAGCGTGTATCAGGCACACAGCAGGGGAAAAATTGTGCGTTCTGTTGCTCGGCAACGCGAGGAAACAGGCGCTCTCCTAGGAACGGAATTAATTTCGATATTCCATGGGACTCTTTGGAGGATGTTTGGACTAGGGTTGAACAGGGGTCAAAGGCGACTGATCTCGTCTAAACCGAGGGGGAATAACAACCACTTGACGACCACTTGACGCTCAGATCATGCTCAGATAGAGCACTATAAATATCACGATGCTGACTTTGCGACATCATTCGCTTTCAATGTGGTGCGCTGCTTGTTTTTCTGGAAGAAAGGATATTTTCTGTTTTTACAGAGTAAAGCTGACGTCATATCAACGGTAGGGCCCTCTCAAAGTATAGCACTAATATTAGAAGGCCCAACTGGGAATATACCATTTGTCACATGAAGCGATTAAAGATCAATAGCGATGATGATGATAATGATTATGATGATAATGATAAAAAATTATTATCATCATCATTATAATAATCATCATTATCATCATGATTATCATTATCATCGTCATCATTATCATCTTTCACATTTTCCTCGCTGGCGATCGATAATATAATGTACCAATAATAATAAGTGTTATTTTCGTCGTCTGATCATCTCTACACTGTTAGTATGTGTGTGTGTGGGTGTGTGTGTGTGTGTGTGTGTGTGTGTGTGTGTGTGTGCGTGCGTGATCATACATTTCACTCTTAAGCCGCTGCAAGATGTCCCCAGTCATCATTTTCTTCTTTTTTTCCGTCAGTAGATTTCCACCGCGAGTAATCATTACCGATTCGAAGACGCCAATGTAACAGGCCGTCAGCCGTCGTGATACTTCATAAGAGCCAATAATCCACACTATACGCCACCCACTGTGTGTAGTGTTTTGTTGTGTGTGCCTATACCACCTGTAGCAGGCTATTTATTGAGCGGTGTAACCAAACGCGGTGGAATCGAACCATTTTCATTACCGTAATGGGCTCGGGAAAAAGCGCGTGTGGAAACACGATACACTGTCTCCCATTCATTAAGACGGTCTCAGCTCAGACGCATCTTTATTTCTCCTCATTTTGACAACTCAACCCGTAAATCGGTGCAGAATATTGGAAATTTTCGATGTGGATATCAAAAGTGACATTACACTCGTGAAATTATGTGCAAATGTGTTGCTTGAAAGAAATAAGGTAATTTTCATTCCAGATTTTAAAGTTAAGGCATGACGAAACATGATAAAACCATGTACAGCATAATGCATGTCAGTACCACACAATGTTGATACGTTCGAGTCATGTCGTCATATTATTATATGCAAATCTTAGGCTTAACTTGAGAATAAAAGATTTGTCTTGTAGCAACCGGAAAGCAAGCCATGTGCAGAAACAACTACAAATGTTATTTGGCCAGACACATCAAAACATGAGCAAGTGGTACAAACAAAACGGGTATATGAATTCAAACTTATAGGCAAACTTAAGGTTTAAACTTAAGTTTACTATTGTGTATGTATATAAACGCTACCGAACATTAAAAACAAGCACACACATTGAAAGAAGAAAATGATATGATAATAAAGAATAAATAATACGAAAACATGAAATGCTATGATCCTTCAAAACGATAACTATGATAAAAGAAAATGAAAAAAAGAGAATAAAAGCATAAACATGTCTGCTAAAGTGACTACAGTACATGTTTAATTAGACGCCCCCAAATGAATTCGAATGAACGACATCAGCGTTATAATACTTGATCACGTCATTTTACTGTTTTAAATTGAATGAGCGATTTGCGAAATTGCGCTTGCCTTAATATTTCAGTTGAAAAATATAGTGTCGATTAGAATGAGGTTAAAGGTAATCAGAGTGCTTCAAAATGAATTTAAATGAAGATATCATAAAATTGAAAAACCAAAGATGTCATCTTTAGGCTAACCATAATAATGTGTTAAATTGAATTCAGCAAAAAGGAATTAGACTGAAAGAGGCGCGAAATTGGCTGGGAAAACCAATATCCCCTCAAAAGAAAAATGCTAAGTGACGCTCTCGCTCTTAAAGTATACCTAAATAATCGTTACCGCATTTGCAATTATTTTTCTTTTTCGGTCACTATAAGCTGTATATCATGCTTGATAAGACATCAGGGTTAAAGAAATGTATAATTTTGACCATCGGAGGTGGGCATAATGCCAAAACACACTTTACAGGTATAAGACGTTTGACGCAATATTACGGCACTTTTATGGTGTTTTTCTCCGTAATAGCACATTGGAAGAGATAATAAACCGGAGAACTGTTTCTTTTGAAAGTTGTTATATAGCACTCATTACGCTGGAATCAGAGCATAATAACAAGACTCTGGCAATAATATGGGCTCACCGTAGCCTTGTGTGGCAGCCTGAAGCATTAAACTCGAGATAACACAGCAATTAATTAATGTTACACTTAAGGACCTATAAAGCAAACGCGAAAGACGACCGCTGAAGACAAAAGAGAAAAAAGTTATGAAAGCCTTGTTTTGAAAACAAACGACAGGAAATTCACAGAAATCCTTTGCCCGATCTTAATACATGAGCAACTCTTAGTCAAAATGAGCCGCATCTTGTTTCGTTGCCAAATGCATTCAGTAAAAGAAAACAAAGGGGATATTCGCAGGACTTTCAAACAATACATTGTCTCATGTTTTTAAATTGAACTAAGCCCGAAGTTGACATCAGTTATCTTGGAGATGATATCATAGATGTTTCGTAGTAACTATAAAAGAGAACGTCTGATCTATCAAAACAATGCATACAGACAGCTCTTTCGGAAATGAAATCATATGAAATATTTCAATGACTGTTTTTATTTGTACCAGCTACGAAGAGTTTGAATGATGAAATGGATTTGTATCAAATCTCGAAAATAGAATATTTAAAGGTAAATGCGCGCAAACATAATGTGCGAAATATTTTCAATATAATCTATACCTGGGTAATATGGCAGAAGTTTATGGATTAATATTCAGTCCGTTGGGGTGGATTTGGATGCCACGGTCTGGAAGTTTTTCCGACAGCAGGTCAGCAATTAAACAACTGTCTTGGTGAGCAGTGTTTAAACGTCTTTGTAATCAGCAGGTGATGTACAAACACACAAATGTGCTTATGTTCAAACGTACGATGAAGATGTCATTTCTCTTCGTGTGCTTCTACACAGTGTTATCTCGCTCTTTAATTTCTGAAACCTCCCGTCTATATTGTGGAAAATCACGAGAGTAACTGCATTTACATCCATTCAGAGTCCACAGTCCTGGTCAAGCTTGCTGCCTCCAAACGTGATATTATGCAGAAATTTACCACGTTTCGTCCATCGCCCCCACGCCATCATAATATACGGCTATAGGGCGCTTGATTGAACGCATCGATCCAATCCGCGCTGTACGTCATCGTTTGACAGTTTCTTTAGATTTCTTTTAAACTTGACATGCGGGGGATTCTAAAAGAGACGGTGGCGAAGTTATCATCAATTATTCAGCGAGTTAGGGTCGGTTGACGCTTATGCGTCGTCGGCATACAATCTAGGGCTGCTTTATCGGAGGGCCATTGTATTTTGACACTTCTGATATAAAGAGGAAGACCAGATCTTATCATTAACAAAGGGAATACTGAACAAGAGTCGTCTTGATGAGAGTTTATGCACGCGTATGCACGATTTAATAGCGACGATATACACCATTCCGTCAATATAATACATGCAGATGAATATTTCTAACGAAGAACTGAAAAATGCTGGCACAGCATCTGGAGATTTAGGAAGACGTATAGTATTCGTTTATATATTACATTCAGTGGTCTGAAAATTGGCGTGCCATGTCTATTCAATATCAATGACTGAGTTAAGGTCGCGATCGTACATACGTGGTCGTCATGCCATGTGAAGATGACTGTATTTTAACAGTGTGAAAGTTGATTTTGATTATCTATCATGTTTATTCAATATCAACTTCCCACAAAGATATGCAAGCGCTGATGTAACAGATCTACATTAGATATCTCACCATCCTTCTCTCTCGAATTCGACTATGTTGATTATTCTAACCTTTGCCGGAACCTGATTACGTAAACATCTATTGATACGGTGCGTTTTCATAGCCAAATTTCACGTTCTCCAAATAAAAACATTTATTGCGTGTCGCGATGAAACTTGCATGGCGCCGTACACTTTCTCACGCACTGGTCAAGAAAATGGTCAGTGTTTTGTGGCGCCCGCCGCGCTCATTTCGGTGATAGATTTTAATGAGCCATTCCTTTGTCACGGGCCACAATGAAAAATCACGCTTCACCAATTGCTCCCTAGGGAACCGGTCACTCGCGCTGGCTGGAAAAGCGCGTCGATCGAACGCTAATGTTACGGACAACAATGAGGGGGAAACATTCTGAATGGTAGCTTTAGTTCGTGCTATATTTCTATTGGTTTTTTAGAGAGGCATTCCGAGCCCTCTTGTTCCGATCGCTCGATAGTGTGAACCATGTTTGATGCGACGAAAAGTTGTATACAAAGAGGTTCTATATACCCCATATCCACTAGCGATATCCAGAGGCATTTTCGTAATCGCCAAATGAAATGTATACCCTGCATACACAGATGTATCAATAAGTCTTGGCGCTTTACTAGTCTAATTATTAACATTCATTTTACTTTAAATTCATCAGTTAATTTGGGGAATTGTTTGTATGAATTTCCAAGTGCATAGTATTGAAGCCATTGCGTAGATTTTGTTCCTTTTATAAAATATTGGTATAAACAGTCCGGAGAAAATTAAAATCTCTGAACGCTTACAGCAATAAGGAAAGCATATTTTAGATCACACAATGATGATGAGACGTATATTGACAACATAAGTATTCCTTTATGACGAAAATCTCCAACCATCCATTAGTACAATAAGGTTGATCACGTATGTAAGCCAAAGTACTAGTACATGATTAATACCAATCTCAACTGATATATGAAAAAATAGCGACCTCCATCTAAACATTATCAATTCGCAAAGCACTGCACCGGGCCACTATAAATACACTATGTCCTGTAATCCCTACCACGGAAGAGTGAAAGGTACTAGTAATTTCGTTTTTCCTTGGCCCTGTTATGTGAGTAGGTTGTGTGATGGAGAGCATGTACAATATCATTCAATCATTCCACTCGCTGCATGCTTGCACAGGTTGAAAAGTAAACATTGAGGTTACGCTTTGAATGCAGGCATCTGCAATTTTATCGATTGCAACCACATACGCACATACACACACACACACACACACACACACACACACACACACGCACACACACACTGCACATACACATGAATGCGCACATATGCACACATGTCGTATGCACATATACAAAACGTACTCTATACTAAAACTTCAGTGTTTGCAGACGTCAAATTTACTTACGAACATTTTACAACGTCATGAAAACTAGTTTTATTGTCATACGAGGGCTATGTCTCTGCGTAATAGAAAAAAAAAACCTTTAAGAAATTAAACAGAAAATTCTCTTATTTGTCCTCGATCCGCCAATGGAAATCGTTGGAAGCATCATATAATGTTTTTTAATTCGGTTCAGAAACTATACTGAATTGAGTCAGGATTAAATCTCATTTTCATATCATCAGAGTGACATTTTATTCAACGATTATCATAGCAATGGCGAACAGATGAATACACAGATACCGAAGCTTGTTGATTGCTTGTTAGTCCCATCCATTCATGCACTGTGTCTGTTAATTCATGAAGGCAACTGACTTTTTTTCCAAAGTAATTTCAACAACTTACAAAATCTTTGACATTTTTATAGTTTTTATAGTGTAAATTGGCAAACTTTTCTCCTCCCCTGTAGATCGAACCCCAGTCGAAATGCGCGCTGTGTAACGCCTTCACGGGCCACGACACGTACCCGTGCCGAATCTGCAACCAAGTGTTCCACGAAGACTGCTTGCGGAGGCGGGGCAAGGTGAACGACAGCGAGGGGTTGAAGGCGCTCCGTTCGGCAAACACCAACATCGGCTGGTCCTGCCCAGAATGCGTGAGTTATTTGTTTTATAGATATTAAGATGTGCTTGCTTCTTTGTTTGGGTTAGTTGTTTTTGTCTCGCCTGTGTAGCGAAAGCGAGATATAGGGGTCATTTTTCTGTCGTCGTTGTCGGCGTCGTCAAAAATATGGTGTACTATCTTGAACTCTCCACAGCTTTGAGCTATGACCACCAGACTTACACCACAGGTACATAACGTAAAATGTTGGACGATTTCGAGTATTAAATGTGGGTAAAGGTCAAAGGTCAAATGATCAGTGAACTTTACCTGATAAACACTGTATTCTCATATTATCAAGGTGTACTCTCAATAACTTTCCACTGTTTTGAGCTATGACAACCTAATTCATATCACCTCATTCATACCACAGGTACATGACCTAAAGATGTCGGAAATGTTCGTATTTTGGTAAAGTCCTACAAGGTCAAAGGTCAAATTGTTAGTCGTCTTACATTGAAAAAACACTATGCTTACACTGTCAGGGTGTACTCTCAATAACTTTCCACATCTTTGAGCAACGACCTATATAAGTGGCATGAAATAGGTACCATACTCGATGTAACTATGTATAACAGTGTGATTGTTCACAATCTAATGGCACGATTCCTATTATCGTTTTCATTATCTTTGTTAATATCAACTTATTATTATGATAATCATCATTATTATTAACATTAAATGCATTGTCATTGTCATTGTCATTATCATCATTGTTATCATAAATTTTCGTAATTATTTTCTTATTGCTCTCTTGCCTACCTCATCCTCATGTCCCTCAGGAAAACATTGGTCGGTTACTCAGCGATGATGAAATGTTTGAATTGATGGAAGTCTTCGAGAGATGCGACGTCGATTCCGGTAGGTTATCCAACAATGAGTTCGGATACAATGACTCCGTTGTGGTGTTCATATCATATTTGTCCACGCGTTTGATATATCATGTTATACTGACATATGTGTAATGCGTGATGTGTTGAAGGTTACCAGGTTGCGGTTGTTTGTTTATTTTCATTGCTTGTATCTTTTGAGAGTATATGAGAAGAGAGGAAAGATTCGCATGTTTGTTTGTGTGCGTATCGCATGGAGTGTGTATGCCAGGTATACACATGTGCTTGCAAAAGCGTCATTGCTGAATCATTAATTGTCACTTTCCTGAATCCATTACTGCTCAGATCGTGACAAGAATGTTTTTATGAACTTAACATTATCTATAGGTACCATAATTATCACAATCATATATTCTTCTGAAAGCGAGAACTGGCAATTCATACTCGTAAGTTCCTCGGAGTTTTAGATTCTTTCTCTGGCAGTAGCTCATAAAGGCGCACTTGGCAATGATGTTGGTTGCATCTCATAACTGTACTGAAAGTCCTGGATTGATATAATAAACTTGCACATCAATCTTTTTTTTCCGCCAGACGCGACGATATCAGTGGAGGAGTTCATCGAGTACCGTCAGTTGGTGGTCAAAGACCATGAGGACCGTAATCTCACCGAGGACGAGATCGAGGAGGAGAGGCGACAGTTCAAGGCCATGGACACGGACCACACGGGCTCGCTGTCGTGGTGGGAGTTCCTCAACCACGAGACCATTCGGCGATTGGTGACAAGATCCAAGGTTCATTTCTCACCTTGCTCTCACTTTTTTTTTTTAGTGGGGTTCGGTTTTCCAGCAAAATTATATACGCACCATCTCAGTTTATTTCATAAGGGGATAACAAAACAGTCTTGTTTTACCATAAATCCTGAGCTTGAAATGATATAGTCTACTAGAATCAAATGCCACGTCATGATCAAATTGACTTTGTAAAAAATAGATCAAAACCAAAGAAACAAAATTGTAGAACTACAATAATGATTTAACGAAGCAATCACATTTGCTATTGATATGATGTTATCCTTTCCTATACTTCTCCCGTTGTGTTGTAAGAAACAGAGTGGTTGAAAATAATGTAAAGTCATATTTTGTTTTTATTTTTGTTTTGTTCTGTTTTGTTTGTTTGCTTGTTTGTTCGTTTTGCTCAATAATGTGATTATACTATTTCTTTTCTTTTATCCTTCCTAGGTGAGTCTAGTGATGCTGTTGCAGCCGAAAGAGATCCAGCGTCTTCGCACCAACTTCGCCACCTTCGACACGGACGGCGATGGCTGCGTCACGGAGTACGAGGCGCGGCGGGCCTTCAAGAACTGGTTCTCCAAATTCATGGAGGATCCAGCACACATGTCTCCTAATACTCAGTAAGTACTTCCGAGGTCAGAGTTCGGTCAATGTATTCACTATGATCTTACAGAAACAAAATAAACGACAACAACAACAAACAAACGGAGACCAAACAAGACAAATATTCAACAAAAAAAAGACGATACGAGTAAACGGTCTTGTTGTCGAATACCTGATTTAGTTTTGTTCATGATATTTCAAGCTTTCTTCCCCTCTTTCCGGCTTCATCAATTTCTTTTATCCGTAATGAAAAAGCACATCGACATAAAAATACTCAGATTCTGACGTGGTGCTTTATCCCCCTGTTTAATTTAAAAAGTAATATTTCCCAAAGTTAAGTCCGATACACGTATCCTGATAATTGATCAGAGAGACTTTTGCATATGCAGCGCAGACAAGTCCACCTTCATATACATGTGGATTGAGTAAATACAGCAGTATTAGTGGAACACATCGGTGAAACTTTGGGGAAAATCGGACAATTCATTCAAAAGTTATGAATTTTTGAAGTATCCGCACAGTCACTGCTAGATGAGAAGACTACTGCAGTGTATGATGTCACATGCGTACAACGATATAAGGAAAATATAAAGAGAATTTCACAAAATTTTACTTTTTGAAAAAAGTTTACATTTCCTCGACTCGCCACTGACATATACTAAAGGTTATACAATGTATTATTGCCCCTTGCCTTCAGAAAGAGGAAAGTCAAGTGTTCTTTTTTTATGCGAGAAAAGTGAAAATATCTTGAATTTTCTTTATATATTTTTTTTTTTTTTTTTTTTTTTATAATTTTGTTTTTATTCAAAAAATCAATGAAAAATCACATTTACAAATGATTTTACAAGATTAGCATACAAATCACAAAAATAAAAGAAGAAATAATAACAATAATAATAATAATAAAGGGCAGAACAAAGATAAAATGCATGTATTATTCAAGAGCTGAGCTCCGAAACACAGGAAGAGAAGCTAAGGTATTCACATTATGTCTTATGTTTAACTTCCAGTTTGGTATTTTGGCCCTGCACTTCATTTGACCCCAATAAATTACAAAACATCCTTTGATGTGCGCAACCAGCTGGCATTCCTTTGATGTACTGAAGGCGATTGGAGTCTGAAGGTCGACTAGCGGAGCGATCTACATAATAGAGTTTACACCACCAGATCAACTTTTCTTAGCTAACGCAGCCACCTGAAACAAACTCTCTCCCCCTTCCCCTTCTCTCTCCCCTCCTCTCTCTCTCACCCCCATGCACATTTAACATACATGTATATTCAACCTCCATTGCATCCCGAAACAACACTCAAAATCACTGTTATAAAGGGAATCGCTCCGCCACCCGATCTCCCCCATCCAAATATCCCAAAATACGTACATGTACAATCGTATATAGATGTATTATTCCATTGGAAGGTTAAGAATTCAAAGGACATTTTAAAAGCAGATTGTTATTTGCTCGCAAAGGCCTTGTGAGTCAAGATGTCTTAATTAATCGGGGAGCTCGCCCTTGGAAGTATAAATGAATTAAAGGTACTATAGTATGTGAATATGCAGTATAACACTGAGCATTGTACTTATACTTTATAATTATGGTATTACAGGTACATAGCATAAACAAGATCTTAACAAGGAAAAAAATAAAGGAAGAGTGGCAGTATACACCACTTTTGTCGAGGGTTGCAGAAGTATATCAGCACAGGCAATAAATCATTTAGTACAAGTGTAGGGATGAATATAAATGAGCAAAAGGAGCAGGCATTGAACTACAATATAAAGTGTAATGCATACATGTACAACGCATCACTCAAAATAAACAACAAAGTAAAATATATCAAAACCCATCATCCAAAATAAATATGGCTCGCATATACAAATTTGATGAGATAGAAAGAAAGAAAAAGTGAGGGAAAATTATAAATCAAATCGCCATTTCTTAAAATGCACGGGCAATTTGTTTCTTTTTTTAGCAGAAAAATATTCAACTTCTTTCTGTTTCCTAACAACGCATTTAAATGCAGTAAAATTGGGGAGACTGTTATTAAACTTGCAAGTATAAATGTAGTATTTTACAAGCAAAAACAAATACGTAACAAATTTATCACTACAAATGCCAAATAATTTTTCAAAATTGGTTACATTGCAAACATTCTCACATTTCTGTGAGATTACATCCAAAACCCCTTGCCAGATTAAAATGACTTTATCACATTCACAAAATAAATGAATCATTGTTTCGTCCCCAGTATCACACAATGAACATTTTGGAGAATCTCTTCTATTAATTTTATAAAGAAATTGATTCAAAGCAATTGCCTTATGGAAGATTTTAAAATAAAATGATCTCAATTTTGTGTCAATGGTACAAAAATAATTAGAAATATGTATTTTCTCCCAGTCTAAGTTAACAGGCACGGGTATTTTATCACCCCAATACTGATATCTCTTATCTGGAACATGGGAGCCTATTAAAATATCATATGCATTCTTTGGAACTTTCTTTGTGCTTAAAAGCTTTTGAACTATAGTTTCATGAACTCCAAAAATATCTTTGTCAAAATTCCTAATTCATTTTTCAGGTATATTTTTTATCAAGAAATTAAATTTTCTTCTATCACTCAAAGGAATGCCAAAATCTAAAACTAATTCTTCGAATAATTTATGACCTGTTAAAGGAGGGTTGAATAAATCCGACATGGTAAGAATATTATTATCGAACCAGGATTCATAAAATAAACACGATTTAGATTTTGAACGGATAAGCCGGTTAAACCAAAGACACTGACATGCACTTAAATCTGAAAATTTATGGCCATAAAACTCTACAGTAGCTACTTCTCGATATATATACCATGCACGGAGAGATTCTGCAAGTTGTGTACTGCCAAGTGAATTAAGAATATTTTCTGGAGCAAAGGAATTCCACAAAAATGAAATTTCAGCATTAAATTTTTGCAAAAAGGATAATTCAATAGATTTCCAAGGGGCAACAAAATTTACATCAAGGAGGTGTTTTACCCAAACCAACTTTTGGGCATTGGCAAAAGATAAAGGATCGATCATTTTTAAACCACCTTCAGCATAATTATTACACACAATCTGTCTCTGGACTCTGTCCTTGCCTCCATTCCAGATGAATCTAAAAAAGATTGAATTTAACTTTTGGAAAAAGGAACGAGGGATTCTAATACAAAGCACAGAAAATAGAAATATCAATTGTGGTAATACCAAAGTTTTAACAACACACACTTTACCTATTAGAGAAAGATTCCTCATTCGCCAACAGTTTAATGTTTGCTCAATTCTGTTCAATTTACTATTAAAATTTAAATCAAACATACGGTGAACATTCAAAGAAAATCTAACACCCAAACAATTAAATTCTGACTTTTGCCAGGATACACCATGACTGGTGAATGGGAAATCCAAACATCCTTTTTTTGCGCCAATCCATATAGCCTCCGTTTTACTAAAATTAAGTTTACATCCAGAGTACTGGCCAAAATTGGATAGAGTTTCAAATAACTGAGAAAAAGAAATATTAGACCCATCAATAAAACAGACAGAGTCATCTGCAAAAAGAGAAATTTTGGCTTCTTCATCTACAAATGAGATACCTCTTATTAGGTCATTTTGTCGTACGGACAGTGCCATAATCTCAATTACGAAAAGAAAGAGATAAGGTGAAATTGGGCACCCTTGAAAAATTCCTCTCTTCATAAAAATACGACTGGATAAAAACCCATTATTTATTACATAACTTTGACGAGCTGAATACAAGGTTTTAATAGAATCAATAAATTTATGACCAAAATTGAATTTTTCAAGGATTTTAAATAAGAAATCATGAGAAACACTATCAAATGCCTTCTCAATATCAAGCAAAATAATTGAACCAGGAATGTCATAAGCTTCAGCATATTCAATAATATCTAAAATAAAACGGATGTTGTGCCCAATATTTCTCCCTTGCAAGAAACCAGATTGGTCCACATGAATGAGATAATCCAGACAACGTTTCAATCGGTTGGCTATGCATTTGGCTAGAATTTTATAATCAGTGGTCAAAAGAGTAATAGGTCTGTAATTTTTTACTAACAGGGGGTCTTTATCTTTTTTGGGAAGAAGGGTTATTATACCATTCCTTTGGGAGGCTGACATTAAACCATTTTGCAGAGAGAAATTAAAGGAATTTACAAGCATATCACCAATATCACTCCAAAAAACAATGTAAAACTCAATAGGCAATCCATCTAACCCCGGGGTTTTATTCTTTTTCATGGACTTGACCACATTAAATATTTCATTTTTGGTAAGGGGAGCCTCCAATAACTGTTTGTCATCCTCATGTAAGAGAGGTATGGAAATATTATTCAAATATGTTTCACATGCTTCATTATCAAAATCAGTATTAGGAACTGAATATAACTTACTGTAAAATTCATAAATATTATTCAGAATATCTTTGGAATCTGTAATCACATTATTATCATTATCTTTCAATTTATTTATATTTTTCTTTTGCCAAGATCTATTTTCCAAGTTACAAAAATATTTGTTACTTTTTTCACCTTCTTCTAACCATCTCACCCTTGATCTTATTATTAGTCCTTTTGTTTCAAAATCAAAAATTTTATCCAATTTATCTTCCAATTCTTCAAGTTGTGAGTACAAAGGGTCGTCAGGTAAAACAGAGTTGTTTGACAGTTTTGATTTAATCTTGTCAATGCTTTCTAATAATTCATTTTTCTCTTTATTTCTATCCCTTTTTTTTCGTGCAGAATATTCAATAGCAACCCCAGTGATGAAACATTTTAAAGAATCCCACAATATATTAGAATCACATTGGGAGTCTTTATGAATGATCTTAAAATCCTTAATTTTTTCCTTTATTAAATTAATAAAATCTGTATCATGATATAAATAATACGTATTCAGTTTCCAATATCCTCTGCCTCTGGGAGGCTGATTATCATTGAAACAAACAGAAACAGTTGAATGATCAGAATTAATTCCAGGCAAAATTTTAGTTTCTTTACAGTTATTTACAAAGTTATCTGAGACTAAAATAAAATCCAACCTAGATAATACTTGAGGTGTTTTTTGGTGTCTTGTATATTTTTTCAAATTAGGATTAAAAAGTCTCCAGATATCACACAAACCAAATTCGTCCATCAATGCAGAAAGCATTTCACTTGCTTTTATATTAGAATGTTTATTCCTAGAACCTTGGTAATCAAGAGGGCCAAGAACAGTATTAAAATCACCAGCTACTAACAGGGAAAAAACATCAAATTTATTAATTTCAGCAAACAAATGAAGTAAAAACTCAGAATCGTCATTGTTAGGAGCATATACATTTACAAGAGTTAGGGGGAATTCATTGAGAGTGGAGTTCAAAATTAAAAATCTACCATTGGGATCTCTAAAAATGGATTTCACCTTAAGATTTATTGAATTCCTAATAAGGATTGCTACCCCACGGCTATTGGAGGTAAATGAAGCAAAAAAGGCATGTTCACCCCATTGAGAGTGCCACAATTTTTCATCCTCTCTACTGCAATGCGTTTCTTGGAGAAACAAAATATCACAATTAAGAGAGCGAAAGTAATGAAAAATCTTTCTCCTTTTCACATAATCCTGCAACCCTCGACAATTGAACGAATGTAGTTTTATATACATTAAAAAACATCTATTAATAATACCATTAAAACATATATGGCAAAACAAAAGGGCCGAGCCCATGAAGGAAAGAGTACAATACTCAAAGCCAAACAAAATATATATAATATATAATACATTCCTAGGTTGCCTTGAAAATAGATTATGCAATGTCTGCCAAACAAAAAGAAAAAATTAAGTAAAAAACAATAAAAGAAAAAAGAACTAAAACCGAGCATTGGTGTAATCATGAAAGAACAAACTGAGCAAAATGTGGTGCAAGATGAAAAATGCAGGCCTCAAATCAAACCACGGACCTGCACAATGCACACTTCTCTGGCTTGGTGTTTGTGGGCAACATCTTTTTCATGCCCTTTATCCAGTTACTATAGTCAGACATTAAAACAAGCATATTTAAAAACAAACATACTTATGAAAACAAACAAACTTAAAAGCAAACATGGAATAGTCATAACATTTTATGACACGATCCAAAATATTGTACAAAGCTGTGACAATATGATCCTCTTGTTTGATCCCGTTCATATTTGGATGACAGATTTCTTTACATTTATATCCAATGATCTGTTAAAAATCACTATCACGGACACAAAATAAAACCATGATGTACTCTTGATTCTTCACCGCTATTTGAAATCCAACGAGGATTCTTGTTGGTATCTTATTTTGATTGCTTCTGATCTGCAACAGCTGGTGGGTCTGATGGTGTTATGATCCGTCCACTAGAGTCCTTGGCTTTCAGTATAGCGGGAAAAATGAAAAAGGGTTTCAGACCCTTTTCCCTGAGCGCTTTGAAGGATGACATCTGAGCTTTTCTTCGCTCCAAAACACGCTTTGACAGATCATCACTGATGAAGATCTTCCTCTCCCTTTCTTCTTTGCTCGACACGAAGCGGATCAACTCCCTTTTCACTCTTTCTTTATCCCTGTAGTGGTTGAATCCAACATGCACTGGCCTGGGTCTCTGATGTGCATCATGCCTGTTGCTACGATAGGTGGGCGTTCGGTGTACTCTTGAAGTGCATCTATCAATGTCGACATCAACTTTGGCGATCTGAAGAAACTGCTTCACTACTTGCGTGGTGTTATTCTCCTCCTTATCCCCTTCGGGTAGGTTGTAAATCACAATGTTATTTCTCCTAGATCTATTTTCTAGATCGTCAATTCGGTCCTCAGCCTTGGCTAAAGCCACCGACAGACTATCAACTTTGGCACTTACTTCGTCTATGTTGTGTTGCAGCACGCCATGAGTATCCGCGCACTGAGCAGTAAGTTGCTCAAAACGGGCGATTTGCCTAGCCTCGTACGCCTTAAACCACCGGGGAGCGTCATTGTCGATTTCCGTACCTTCGGCCACGCCGACCATATTTCCACTGTCAGTTTTCAACTTTTTCTTCACTGGGCTGTTGGAGACTGAACCAGAGTCCATGTTTGAACCAAGAGGATCCTAAATGATAGTCTGACTATATGATTATATGTTAATTACTTGAAATGGCGTAAATCAGGGCATGATATGAAATTTCCTCAGAGCACTGTCACAGCACGTGTCGCTCTACCCGCCGCCATATTGCTCCTCTCTTCTTTATATTTTCTTAATGTCATTATACACATGTGACATCAAGAGCTGTAGTAGTCTTACCTCATCCAGCATTGACTAAGCAGAAACTTCAAAAATTGATAACTTTTAAACGGATTGTCTGATTTTCCTCAAACTCTTGCTGATGTGCTCTATTAATATCGCTGCATTCACTCAATCCACATGCCTATGAAGGTGAATCGTCCTTTAAGTTGTGTTTTACGTGTGATTCACAATTTGCAGTGTCCTTGAGCCAATCTCTATACCATATTATTTGTTGATATGGGTTGTTACCGACAGTTGCTGGAATATCACAGAATAAACAGAGATGGCATCGAACAAAATTAGACATTCTGTCAAAATTTCTACATATGTCATGACAGTGCTCTACTTTCTAATAGTTTCAAGGCAAACGCGGAACAACGCTTAGCGTATCTAGGTACAGATAGTACCATGCTATTTGTACGAGTGTTACGTGATGATAAACCAGGTATTCTATTTAACAGCAAGCTGTGAAACTTAGAAGGATTCTATGACGTGTGCCTATGGTTACCGCTAGTATCAGACTATCTGGTTATCTTTTTTCTCTCCCCCTTTTTATTTCCTTTACTTGAGTCCAACGGCAGCGTAGATCAAAGCCACCAAAGTGCAGCCGATGCATATATCATTTCTGCCCCGCGTGAATGATCTTATATCTACTCTAATCCTAAACCTATTATGTTAATCTATGTCTGAATGAGTGTCGATGCGCTCCCAGATGAGGCTGCGTGACTTTCAATGCCACGCTTTACGCAAATTGGCGGGGAAGAACCGTTTGGGAGTGATTGGCCGTAATTGTACAGCGATGTTAGGTGTTCGGCTTTGTCCATAAAAGAGGTCCGGCAGGCATTTTGGGTGCTGTCCAAATTAAGCGAGTTAAAGGGAAGACTCCTTGCTTCGTTTGATTCCCTTCCTGTGGTGATTAAAGGTCATTTTACTGTCCCCGTACATTCTTACACATTATCTATACGAATTGCAGCGCGTTTGCATGATTTGTTCATGGATGATTATTTCGGCCCATGAAAAGTTGATGTGTGCAGATAACATTCGCGACTTGGTTAACTGATTTGATCATTGCGAAGAACGATCAAGATCTTAGATCAAGATCAAGATTCAATTGGGTTTAATCAGTCCCTGTCCATTTCAAGACGTGTTTATATTAATTTGGAAATATCGAGTAAGAATCAAACCTGCACTGATAGCGTCACATTTTGTTCATGTCGTGTTGGTATGTCAAGTGTGAGCCATTTATTCAGCAACGAGACTTAGGTGTTACCTTAACCAATGTTAACGAATTTAATATCTAGGCCTATAGGCTACTAACATAATAGTTCCATGGCTACTGTGATGTAAATAATAATCTTTCCATGGACTTAAAAGGGTTAAGGTAACTTGAGAGCAGAAAAGGAAACTATTGGGCGACAGCATAAATGTGACATTCCATCTCTCTTATTCAACTACAAATCTGATACATCTCATTCACTGAAGTTGCCCCTAGCCCCCTCATATCATCCACCCCCCTCTTTTTCTTCCTCCAGTTCCTCCCCCCCCCCATCTTCTTTCTCTCTCCCAAACCAGGTGCTCTGCCCCTCATCTGCTCCCCTGTGCTCTCGACCCTCAATCTATCATTCTGTTTTATGTTTGTTCATGTTTCCTATTCACTCTTTTTCATCTTGCTTGCTTCATTAGTTTTGAACATGCAGACGTACGTGTGTTTGTGTGTGTGTGTGTGTGTGTGTGTGTGTGTGTGTGTGTGTATGCGCGTGTGTGTTTGTTTCGTGTGGGGATATTGATTCAACGACGATTCGATTAAACTGGTACTACACAAGTAACAGGTGGATTGCCATAGCAACAGATGCCTAATTATCATCAGACACTCTAGCGTCCAGTCATACTTCACGCCTCACTTAAAGACAACAAATTAATGCCCTCCCGACATTTTGCACCAAAAGATACACACACAGTATTGTAAACACAGACACGGACAAGCAGACACAAACATACACACAAAAACACACTCTCAACCACACAGACATATACGTACTTTCTTACTCCGTGATTGTACGCATTGCGCCTTCATCTTCCAATTCGCGAGTTTTTAACCTATCCAAAATGTTTGCACGTTTCATCTTCTTAACTTGGCTGATATTACACTCGCCTGTTACATGATGTGATTGAAGTTCTCTTGTCTAGATCTATTGACAGCGTGTTGCATTTGCAGCAAGGTCGCTTAAGCCTCAGTCAAGCTTTAGCCGGAGGGACCTTGGTTAATTGCAGAACAGCCATGCGTAAGATATGAATATATTATGAAGCGGTATATCAATATTTGTCTCTTTCTCAGGGCTTCTCAGGGGTTCTCGGGGGTTTACTTCCTTGCCTTAAGAGAATGGCTTTATTTCTGTGCTTTTTGCATGTACAGTGTAATACCTTTGTTACGCCAAAATATTGACATAAAATTAATCAACAGCGAGAAGAGATATATACACAAGTGTAAATGACAATCAATAATTAACTAAAATATATATACAATGCATAATAAACTCGGATTTGTGCTCGCATAACGATTGAACATAAACATTTGCTTATACATAAAATCAATATGATGCAAATGACCGCCATGTTTAGCATAACCTGAAAAAATGGCCGTCCTTCTATGATATAGTGATGTACAAGACGGCTGTATGATCATAAATGCTACCTGAGGTTGGAAAGTGTATAGTTTAGTGTATGGAGTGCTTGTTTTGAGCAGTGGCATGAATATTGAAATACTCGTGTTCGTACATCGTACTGCATGCCTGTATAGAGAAACTTACTAAGAATATTATTATGTGTATAGTACTGGTACTGCCCCGTGACCCGCTAATCGTAGTCGGAGCATCGTAGGCACGCGTTGATCGTAATTAATGCATTCTTACAGAGAAATTTCAGTCGCTTTTCATGTTTATAGCGCATGAGCCACCATGTGTGTCAATTTGAAGCCGTCGTTGGCAAAGAAACCTCGTTGCTCATGTTTTCCAGAAAAAAAGTATAATCCTAGGTCTTATGTTTTTGCACCCTTGCCAAAATTTGCATTCTAATTTAGACAATGACAGTGACCAGTGGCGGATCTACAGGGGGGGTTTAGGGGGTTTAAACCCCCCTCTTGGGCTGCCAAGTAAAAAAAAAAAAGAACATACAAACAAACAACAACTAATTAGTCAATTATTTGAAGACCAAAATCAATAATGAAGGCACTTTTCTTGCGTAAAAGCTGTCAATTTTAAAATTGAATATGCAAAATTGTCGCCCCTCACGGGGCGAAAATTATAATACACTATCAATATACATTATCATATCTTTATACACTAATATTTACTTTATGAATAAATTTAGTGTATAAATGGTAGCCTCGCGTCCTCGAGTGTGCCCCGTGGAACATACCTTTAGTAAAGCCTACTTTTTTTCTTTTCTTCTATGCTTTCTTGTAATACAAGAATAATTTTTATTGCTCAAACAATGCGATTACGTTTTAGCTTTTGATGAATACATTTCAGACGAATGGCAAAGTGAGAGTGGCTCGCTCGCTCTGTCCATACTTATAATAGAATGAATAGTTTGCATAATTTATGATCATAGTCCTTCGCGGGGATTTTTTTTACTGTGTTTAGTTCCCTAGGAATTTGATTTAAATGCTCTAGAAACGCGACTTTTATACTCTGTTTTTACAAAAAGTCCCTATGCGTGGGACATGGGAAGAGGTATATCCCCCTCCCACACCCTTCCCCGCTCTGTCGCTTCGCTCTCGCCGCGGATCTCACACCGTCTCATGAAATAATGTTATACCCCCGTATAATCATAGTCATTTGCAAATGATTCTATCCACTTTTTAATTTCCTAGAAATTTGCTTTTAAATGCTCTATAAACGCGACTTTTGTACTCCCCCTCCCCCCGCTCGGTCGCTTCGCTCCCTCGCCGAGGATCTCAAACCATCACGTCAATGTGCCCATCCCCGTCGAAATTTTGCCCCCCCCCCCCAAACCAGACATGTTCCACCGCGCTTGGGGCGCGGGTGGGGCTGCACCAACCCCCCCCCCCCTCCCCTCCCCCCCCAAAAAAAAATATATATATACATTGTATATATGTTTGGCAAAAAGAGAGAGAGAGAGAGAGAAAATAGAGCATGCAAAGTAATTAATATGCTTACAATTGCAAGCTGGCAATCCTAAAAATTGAAAATCTCCCTACTGTGGGAGGGGGGATACCCCCCTCCCACACCCCCCCCCCCCCACTCGCTTTGCTCTCACTCACTTTGCAATACCCAGCTCAACCCTTAAACCCCCTCCTTGGAAAAAAGCTAGATCCGCCCCTGGTGACAGATAATGTAATTGGGTTTTGGCGTGCATGGTGAAAGACATGTATTGATTGTACACGTGAGGCAATTTATTCCTTACGCCATGATTGTCCCATTACACAGAAGACAGCAACCCGTGGGTAGATGGTAAAGAAATGTTCTGTTTTCAATATTGAAATATTGTACTTTGTCGCACTGATTTCGCTGCCTTTTTTGGCGAAAACAATTTGAAATCGGACGAGGTGCATGATACAGATTTTTTTTTTTTCAATTAACAGATTCTCCCACAGATAGACATTCATGTTCCTGTATCAAAATGTCATCGTTTTCAACATGTGTTGTCTCGCATGTGGCTATACGAAGGGGTTAATTGCAATGGTTGACGGGGAATTACTTGGATTTGGTCATGGAGTATTTTGCTTTGTACTTGTACCATTTATTATGTCATTCAGACGAAAACATAGACGCCCGCGTCTATGAATTCAGCAAACGTGCATGGCGCGCACATCGCAGAGTCAAGAGATCACGCGATCCTCTTAATTTTAAAAGTCAAGAATGACGATTTACTCACACGTCTCGACCGAGATGTTCTCCTCCTGTCACGAATATTCATCCGCGACCACGTGACATACGTGACATGCAGGCGATTAGAAGTCATTAGAATCTTGTCATGTCGTAAACGGTGCTCACATGGAGTTTAATCTCCAAGTATCATGCGAACGTCAACGTGTTTCATTGAAATTAAGAAAAAAAAAAAGGTTGCGCACAAGCCGTCAGTCATTTCACTGTGGTAGGAATGCAGTATTTTCATAATATTGTTCCTATGTCCCATTCCCCTTTCCCAGGTTACAGACAAACAGACGTGTAATTGAGCTGCGAATGCAAGAGAAAATTCAGAAAAAGAAGAACAATACGTTACATAAAACCGATTATAAGAATGAGTTTGTAGTGATATCGGCTTGTCTTCGGGTCTACACCGCAACATAATACCACCTGAGACTGGAAAAAATTATGATGCCCGACTGTATATCGACATCGAGGTTTGAATTTTCTTCAGTTTGTCTCCCTGTAACTCCATCGCAACTGCTGAGCTGTAATCTAACCAAGGAGGTACTAGGCGAGCTCGCCTAGTACCTCCTTGATCTAACAAACATGTTGCGATCTTAAAATTTTCACTTGTTAGAGGGAGACAAACTGAAGAAAATTCAAACCTCAGCCTTCACCCCTCTACTTAATATTCTCTTGCGTTAAAATCGACATTGTTGGGTCCACTGAAAATACATCGAGTTCAATATAGTGATCATCCTGTCATACGGTCGTATGGAAGAGATGTACAGTGGAGTGTTATATGAATCGTCATTTCGCGTTTCTGGAGCACAGAAAATATAAGATATCTGAATAAATAATTAAAGTCTGGACAAAATTTGTTTCAAAATTGTGAAAATATCTTTTTTTTAATGTACCGTGAGTGATTTCTTCGTCATGCATGGTAGCGTTTCACATATTCAAGAAAAGGAAAAGTCGTCCACCAAAACTGTTACCAGGATCAAAATGGCTGGTATTTCTATTCAAGGGAGGTTGGGAGAGATGTCGCTTCTACCGCGATCCCTGGTGACTCGAAGTCAACTTGTTCTTCCCATCACTTAACCTCGCTCATCATAATTACCATGAGTCATATTGAATATTGTTCATTCCCCTCTACCTGTATGCAGGCGTCGCATCGGCAGTCAAGCGTCTCTGAAAATGTCGACCGAGTTCGCCTCGCACGTGAACACAAACGCCGGGATGTTGATGGATGCCGATAAGGATAGATCTGGGTAAGTCGCACATACGGTGCACCTTGTTGAATCATGATTAACTCTGAAGAAACATGCACGCAATAAGCGAGTTCAAAATTAGCTCATGTGCACATTGGTACAAATTACCTCTTTTTTTTTTTTTCTCAGTTGGTTAATCGCTTCAATCGCTTTCAAAGTGGCATAATCATAATGATTAAGCTTGCCCGACGTAACAATTTATAGAATTCACGTTCGAACAAAGAATGAACTGGCGTATATTCTAGGTGACCAGAATGGTCCGTCAATAATGACTCTATCAATAATCATTTGATCCGTTCTCGACGGTATTAGCGAGTTTTAGATCTGCGACGCGAAGCTAGGACGACGGACTCCATGGAAACAGCTGTCTTGCGCATGCGCAGAACGCCATTTTTTGCCTAACAGCGTCGTCTTAGCGTTCGCGTCCCCGATCTAAAGCTTGCTAATGATCGCAGGAAGTGACACTTAATTCTCTCCCTCCACCCGATAATAATTCATTCATTTCCTAAGCCTACTCGTATGGTCTGAAGGTCACGGCCCACCTGTTAAGCCATTGTGTATATTCCATGTCTGCCCTTGCAAACGCCCGATAAAATGATAAGATACATTTAATGTTTTTCCCCCTCTCCATCCTACCGTAATTACTGGCGTGATTTCAAACTCTGCATGCACCAAGCTGGGCTAAACACGACAAACTCAAAACCAAACACAGCAAAAACATAGTCATCATCAGTGCAAATGAGGCCTGAAGTGATCTAATTACACGATTTCCCCCATTTGATGTTTATCTCTAAATCGGCAACTGCGCATGGTCGTCATGGCAACGACTGTGGCGGCCGACCGTTTGTGATGTCTGACGCTATTTTTCTTCTATCGATTGGCTTCAGGTGTGTTTCTTGGAAGAGTACCTGATGGAGCAAGCCCTTTACACGTTGGCTGTCAGACCCAACATCGGCCCCGTCAAGATCAACAAGAGACCAAGCTTCTGCACCTTCTAAGGAAACTGGCGTCGCAGCAGACACGTACGATGTAGTGCAGGAAGTTGATAGTCGTCACCATCATCACCACCGCTGCTACTGCCTACTCCACCACCACCATCATCATCATCATCATCACCATCATCATCACCATCATCATTATCATCATCATCATCCCATCACCATCATCATCATCATCATCACTATCATCATCACCATCATCATTATCATCATCATCATCCCCATCACCACCATCATCATCATCATCATCGCCATCATCATCATTTTCATCATCGTTAGTAGCAGCAACGTGGTATCTTCGTTATGGCTACGGGGCAGTAAATATGAGATAACCTATCAGGTGCTTTACATCTTTGGACGTGATATCATTATCATTATTATTTTTTTTTTACCCCCGCTATGTCCTTCGTGACCCAGATGAGAATCATGGACGCATGTCATTTCTAGGGGTGTTAAAGTAGCATGACCCTTCGGAAGAGCAGTGGAAACACTGCTTGGTGACCAAGATCGTGTTGTCAATATCGTCAATTTGTCATCATAATCTATCATCATCATTGTCATCATCATAATTATGAGATCTTCACTGGCTAAAAAAAGTCTGCCATCGTCATCAGCAACACCAATAGCATCGTCATCACCACCGTGCTGCCATGCACCACTGCTAATTCCTTCTCGTGGTCATGGAAACCATCTTCTTCTTAAATACAAAATCCAGATCGTCATCCTCACGAACTCGACTGCTTGTCACGAGCACGATACCTAGAATTTGTAGAGACGGTGGACAATGTCGTTGCTGTGATCAGTATTGCCATGTGACCAGGACATTGCCATCTAGGCATCCCCGATGCAACGTTGCCATGGCAACGGTAGCCGCGGACGACATGAAGCGTGGAGGGACAGAGGACAGGAGAAATGAAACTTGGCAAAGTGGCTTCTCACTCTACCGCCAATTTTGTCATCCGCGATACAAATATTTCATGCTACAGTATTCTGATGAAGCGTACCATCGTATGATATTTTGTTGCCAATTACTATGTTCATTTAGCATTGAGCCGTTTAATATTTGAACATGCCTTACTATAGAGAGAGCCTTGTGGCTTGACACATGCATGTGGTGTTTTGTTTTGTTTTGTTTTTTTCTGCCTTGGCCGTAAGTTGTGCTCGACAAGGATAAAGTGATCGATGTCTGATTACCCGTCGGTTAGATTGACATTACGAGATTATTCCTTACACACAGCAGCACTGCACTTGCCAGCCGTGGCAATGGCATCAGAATTAGAGTCAGCATGTGATGAATTTGCTGGTAAGTCCAGCGGTATGGGTGCCCTGGTTTAGCCAAAAAAAGGCCGGGGAATTGAAATGACATTTGGAAGTTTTATCATGATACTAGTTTACGATTGCTAAATACGCTAAAACAGATGTACAAACCAAAAAGCAGACTCTTCATGCTTTTAATTAGTGTTTAACAGGCTCAAAGAAGATCTTTGGCTTAATCTGCATAACAATATTGATTAAAATTAGCAATTGATAATTTCGAAAATCATAAGACAAAATCTTGTAGATTACAACGTAGGGGTCGCGTGTGCTATCGCGATCGCGCCTCTGATGGCCGAAAGGCGGGGGGGGGGGGGGGGGGGGAGTACGCCCTCCTCCGGATTTAGCATAGCCAAAAAAGCACGGCCTGATTAGGATTAAACGTTTGCGTAGATAATAACCACGACCGCTCTCACTCTGACATGGCAGACGTTCAGTTTGCTGTATGGAATTGAATTGTCAAAGTATTACTGCTGTTTGCGAAACTTCCCTTACATATTCTAATTCGCACAATGTGCCTGTGTTGTCAAAAGAAACCTGTAATCCATGCCTTATAAACTACAAGCCCTGGATTTGAATACTGAGGAAAGACAAGGTCTAGAACAAAGGATGACTTTAGTTAAGAAGTGTTTTCTCTTTCTATGAATAGATTCATCGATGTGTCATTGAAATAAGACAAGATATGGATTATTCAAATTCATGACGTCAATGTAGGGCAATTTGTCAATCAGTTGCAACGAAGATATGGATTATTGTAAACAGACGTGGAAAGGTGAAAAAGTTTTAATTTCTCTGTCGAAACTCCCGATCGTATTCATTGTGTACCTATGCAACAACATTTTTAAAGTTCGAGATGTGCCTTAAAGCGGTGTGAAGATTTTAAGGTTAAGCGGCTTTAGATAATTAATTCATGTGCAAGACAACCTATAAGCAGAAAATATGTCAGTTATCTAGCTATAGCAAACTAGAATTCATAGAAGAATTAGGGTTGCTTAGTTGATAAGAACAGTTACCATGGTTACGGTATAGATGATATCGACATATTATCAACGAATGATTTTGCATATAGAGTTGCTATATGTCTTCCTGTATTCGTGAAACCACTGTAGTCGTGTTCTCCTATATGTTTTGCTGTGTTGTGTTAAATCGCTTCTTGTTATTCATCCCTCTCTGAAAAAAAGGGAAGTTTGAAATTATTTCAACTCGCTCTTTATGATCCTTATGAAAGAAGTTTACTCTTTGTTTTCAAACATTATTGCAGAAGACTAGTGTGTCATATTCTATCGGCTCTCATTTGGGCGAGTGTGGACCCATGTGAAGTGTTATCAAGCTCAGCACTTCAAAACTTTTCTTCTTCTTTTCTTCTGGTTAAGCCCACATCCTTCATTTCTGAAGGTTATAGAAGATAAACTTGCCGTATCTTTTATAATCTTGTTGTTCTTGTTGCCAATTATTATATGAAAGAACAGACACACTGCACTAAATGTGTTACAATATTTACAATAAATGCGTGTTACGAGTATTCTTGTTTCACATTGCTTGTGGTTTTAGGCCAGATTCGTTTCTATATCGTTCATTCCATACTGTTTAGGCCTTTGTTGTTGATGTTGTTCTTAATGTCCTTCAATTGATTAATGATTCCCTCCATATATACAACACCAAATTGTTTTATTTTGGAGTCAAACCAATTTCACTAAAGCGAATAAAAGTGATAGGAAGCAGATCAATTTATGCCACGCTCATATGAGACAGTAGGCGCGATCAGACTGGCAAAAGATGGAGAAGTTTGAGATCGCGAAGTCTTCGCGATCTTTTGTTGTCTGGTCACACTGGTAAAACTTTGAGATCTTTAAAGATCGCGATCTTTAACTTCTCGATCTTTTGCCAGTCTGACCGCGCATTTTGAGATCTTTAAAGATCGCGATCTTTAACTTCTCGATCTTTTGCCAGTCTGACCGCGCCTATAGAGTGACGAGTACCCAGGCCCTTTCACGAATTAAAACTTACAAAAAAATGTTGTCAGTTGGCCGTACAAAACGGGCATTGACTTCCTTTGCACTAATACATAAATGACAACGCAAGCTTCCCGTACCTTTTGTGTTACACGAGTAAGATTTTGTGTGATTATGAATACGATGATTATAAACTGTTTGCTCTTAACTCAGTCAATTCTTTTGTTCTCCGTGTGAATTATCTTGTGTAAAATACTACAGCTATTGTTATTAAATTATGACCAGCAAGAATTACTTTTAGTTTTTATTGTACTTCCTTAAGTATTTTGCTGCATAATGGGAATAAAGGGATAGAGAAAGAGAGAGAGAGAGAGAGAGAGAGGGAGAGAGAGAGAGAGAGGGAGAGAGAGGGAGGGAGAAGATAGTATAATCTTATGCACGGCCTACTCGGTATCTTGTTCACGGCCTACTCAGTATTTCTTGAATTCCAAATCACACTTCTGTTAATTTTCATCAAATTCTTACATCAAACTGCTATTTCAATCTCTCAATTTATGCGGTACACAAACGAGTCTCAGAATTACATTTTTCTTTTCTGTATTCTATGGCTTCACATACATATTTTTCAGCTGCTCTATACGATTGAATTCTCTTATATACAACTTTAACTGTAAAAGTATGAAAGAAATATCATCCACAAAGCAGTTGTTGCTAAGTTTCATGCAGCATTGAATACTTGTTGGAATGTGGTCACTTTTTTTATACGAGACACCTATTGTGCGTTCCACACGAGGGTTACCACCTATTATACAAATATCGACTGACCTAGCATGCACTATACTGGATTATGTGCATGACAAATGCATAATTAGCCCAAGCTCAGTCTCTATCACACCCAGACAAAAGGCCGAGTTGAACACGAGGGTTCATTATGCATTTAAAGTTTATACATTTAAAGTCCGGAATAAGCTACTTCATGTATTTAGCTCATGTGCACATTTGTAAAAATGACCCTTCCTTTTTCTCAGTTGGTTTGCTAGGCACTTCGCTCGTTTTTGAAAGCGGCATAATGTATTAAAGCTTCCACGATGTAACAGCTCATGGAATTCATGTCCAAACAAAGAATGAACTTGCTTACAGACCAGGGGGCATCTTATCAAGCTTTTTGTCAGATTTTTTTTTCTGACAAACTGTCACTAAAGTCCTTGCATCTGATTGGCTAAGAGCAAATCTAACATTTAAAAAAAATCAGACAAAAAGCTTGATGAAATGACCCTCCATGTGACCAGAATGGTCCATCAATTGACACTTTGGCAGGCATCCGTTTCATTATTTTGTACTGAATGCATTGACAACCTATTCTAGAGAATATTAATATTGACAAATACCAGGCTTGCTGTCAGGTGGATGTGCTGAGCAAGCACCATTTATAAGGATTACCTGAATAATCTTTACATCACCGATGCTACCTCAGTGAATTTAAAAACCCAACATGCCTACAATTTGTACAAGTGACCCTTTTCTGTTCATGGGCAACTGTGAACTGGATTATAGGATATGAAGTAGGACAATACCAATGAATTCCCATACAAAGAATTATGGGTAAAATAAGGCTGTCAACATTCGCACATTGAAACCAGTGAGGTGCCAAGGGGTAATTGGGAAGATATTAAATAATGATTTACGATTAAATTATAATAATGATAATTGTTATAAAATAATTACATTAATATTTATGTGCACTTCCATGGACAAAAGCAATTCCCTAAGCAGGGAGGCTCTTACATATACTGTAAAATGAGGACTGTTCGCATGCATTTTAATACAGCAAATTTTGTTAGAGCCAAGATTCGCAAAATCAAAATGCACATGAAATTTCTTGTCTAGTGGCAATTTGCGAAAATTTCATGCCGCGTAAAAGGTCATTGGCTCCAATTCGCGAAAACTTTATGTCGCGAATATATCATGTTTTATAGTATATTTATATATATATATTATCATTTTTTTAAATAATACTAATAAATCTATGAAGAGAGATATTTAAGCATAAAGTGAGCCCCCTAAGGAATCAGGCGTACTTGGCAGCTCTGGTATACTAGTAGTGTACAATAGTTTGATATGACAAACCATATTAGAGTTCACCAGTTCAGTCTGACTCACATCCAATATGTATCACTCTCTACATTTATTCTCCCATCATGCACACTCACAAAACAACGACAACGACAAAGAAAAAGATAATGGTTCTCTTTGAGCGTTTTGTTACAGGAATCCAGTCGGAACTGCCCTGTTTATTTGATGTCATTTTTCGTGTGTCCATGACGGACTACAGGCGGAGAAATGCCTCTGTTCAGATTAAAAATCTTCTGGTGCTACATGCCAACAATTGAACAAAGACCGTAATATAAATTATAACCATCCGTGCTGGCAAGGTATAACAAGTACCTACAAACCACATGCATTTTTTTTCTCTCAATAATACAAACACTTGGGACATACTCTAGTGAACACCAAATTTACAATTTCATTAACATCACAAATAATTTTCTTTTTTTTTCTTAAAACTCTTTTCTGATCAATGCTAAATAAATTTCCAACAACCATTCCCTGTTTCATTACATATACATCACTGTTGTATCAATACAATGAAGAAAACAGAAAAAAAAAAGTCATAATAAACATCAAAGTATTTTTCCTCATAATATTCACACTTTACAATAATTGTGGCTATAGTGCAACAAAGTGTTTGCTAGAAATATAATACAGTGTTGATTAAAAACTTCTTCAAAAAGACCACTTGCTTTTTTTTTAATCTCCCTTCCCGTCACTCTACACCAAAGTCTGTTGAATGTCGTAACATCCAATGATGAACGCTGGTCACGCCGAATTTCGGCTAGAAAGAGAGCACACAATTCATGGACAACGCCATCATAAAGTTTATTTTTTTCGTTTATTTCTTCCTCGTCTAAATGCATGAGAATACAAGGTCAAAGCATCGTCTATCTACATACCACGTGATTCAACAATGAGAGAAATAAACCAATGTAGGTGACGACAAAGAAGCGATGAGGCAACGCGCACAAACATACCACCACAAGTGTGAGATATATATATACGTTCATGGCATGACAGCCATAGATGGATGTGTATCAAGGGTTTGAGGTTTAACATACGAACATGACAGACCTGTTTGGGTAGCCATAATTCTAGCACCTATCAACAGCTCATATCTGTCGACGGTAAATTTCCACATGAATATTTGCCCACTTCAGACACAGAATCGTGGGTTAGCACACAATTTCAGGGTACTAGTAATTGTCATTTTTGTTTTTTCAGAAGCTGAACAGATGGAGGATGAAGATTCATAAAGCTGCTAGAGAAGGGCAAACATCTTGAATTGCTGGCTACAGTACAATCGTTTTGTGATGAGGGTGCTAGTTATATGATACACTGAACACTGAGTCATGCTAAACAACTTGATGACCAACACGAATACCATCGAGTCATCACATGTGAACGGAAGAGCAGAAAAGTTGAAACAAACGGGGAAAAAAAAAAGAAACATAGGAGAGTAAAACGAGTGCAGGTTACGTCTTGCCAGCAAGATGATAGGGGAAGATGGGTTTCATTGGCCACCCTTTGCTTGCGCACATGAAAGTTTGTACAATCCATTGCTTTCCAGTGCTTCATGTAACTTGTCTGCCCTTTGGACATACATCACAATCTACCGTCGGTGGTCAAACTGCCCACAATCTTCACCCATCTGAATACACCATCATCAACACATGTGACTGCAGAATAATACTACCCTCCCACTGCGACTTATCGACAGCTGTAGCAGTTTGTGAGCTGTGTGTTGACTGCGCACTGTGAGGTCCTACGAAGGCAAGCAATAATCAATTTTCTAAGCAGCTAAGTCAAATTGAGGAAAGGAGAGATGTTCACGCCCCGTCTTCCAACTTGTCAGATTCCACACCTAGTGGAGGAGTCCCTTGGACAAAATCTGCTTACGGCTAATACTTCGAGGGATGTGACAAGATGAGGTTCCGTACCTGCACCTGCTCTCTACACTGAAAGAGGGGACGCCGCCCAATCCTGCACCCCTGTGTGCTGGGAGGGAGGGGGGAAATCACCCCTCAAGAGATCAAACCAAAACCAAATACTGTCAGTCACCAACTAGAGTGCTTAACCCTATCAGCAAAGTGGCCTCCAGCCAAAAGATCTACCTGGGCAAAACCACATTACAGCTACCCAATAATCAGCGACAAACTGCCACTATACACACAGTACCTAGAGTACACAATGAAAGAATAAATGTGCAGCCTGGCTATGTAACAGCACCACATCTTAAACCTCTCCCATAGCCAAATGTATCCTTTTTGCGCAAACCATAGCGCCATCTCCAGCAGTCTCAAAAGCAGCTTACGTGACAATCAAATTTCCATGTGTCACTCTACTTTCTTTTTTTCGTTTTTTTGGTTTTGTTTACTACGAAATAGTGTCAGATGGAGTGACCTTTTTTTTTTTCTCATTGGAAGAATTTCATATATACAAAAGATAACATTTCCACAGCGAGAGAGATAAAAACAACAAAAATACAAACGCCAGCAAAATATATAGCATACATTCCCTGCTATTTTACAACATTGTGAAAATTGATACGTCTTGGGACAATTCAAGAGAAATGGTTACGATGAACGTGACCACACTAGTCCCCATTCTGCATCGGGATTCTCATGCTTTTGGACCCCTCTTCGACAGAACTACAGCGATGCTAATTTGGCAAAGGTCAGATTGCAAAGGTGTACGTACTCGGGCGAGAAAAACAAAACCAAATACCTCGCAGTTAATCTGGAGCTGCAGTCCTGCACAAGATATCAAACAGATCAAAATTTCTTGACATCATCCTTCCCCTCCCCCCCCCCCCCATCTCCTGCAAAATTTTGTGAAACAGTTCCATTCTTTCTATGAGCCAAGTGTTTTGTAATGCCACTGTGTGTTGTGAAACTTGTTTGTAAAGATATCCAGCAAGAGAAACAGCAGGGACCAATAGAAAGAATATTTCTGGATTTCAACTGGATATGAACGTGGGACAAGATTGCACCATTTAAAAGTCTTTGCCAGTTTTGTCTTACACTCGCCTAAATCTGATGACTGGAGGTAATAAAAAGTACAGCATGTTAGGAAGGCTTCTGTCTGGCTGATTGCACAAAACATTACCTGTTTTAGGGATGCTGGATGGGAAGGGGTGGGGAGGAGGGGGTATACGTTGTCATCATTAGTAAGTTTGGACTGCCTGTTGCATGCCACAAGCAAAGTTGAACTCTTTCATCCACACTGGATACATGTTTCCAAGAAATATGTTTGCTGCTGCTCTGTGCAGTTATGACAGGAAGTGAACTTAGATTAGGTGGAATGATCGGAGCTGTTTTGCGATCTGAAGTGACAGTGAAAAAATCTGTTACGGAGATAAATTTGCAGAGGACACCCGCTATCCATTTTGGCCACTATCTTTCCAATGAGAGAGAGCACCTCTCTACTTTCACAGGGGTTTCAACTCTTGTAAATTGAACCAATAATGGCACTCATAAAAGGTGTCTTGTGCTGTCCAAGATTCATCCTATCATATATGTGAACACATTTTATCCGCTGTTACAAAATCACACATCAAGGATTGACAAGACAGGTCAAATGGCTTTGTTTTAGTCTCTCTTTCATCTACATCTGAGGTCCATCTATACAGTATTTTGTCTTCACATGTTTATCACTTAAATCCCCTCTGAATCCTATAATACAGAGTTAGATTCTATTCATAATGTCTAGTTTTGTGAAGATGATAAACATCAATTTACTTTAAATTTACAGTGGCACCAGTATCTATCAGTCTACTTTATTTTCAACCTTTGTCTTTTAAACTGTGATCCATCATTTGGTTCAAAGATTTTGAAGCATTGGACGCACTTCTCTTTACATTTTTGTTACGTCTGCATTCGCAAAGATGTGTGACATTTCAAATTCAATCCGGCATGTGCAACTAAATAACTTCCGGCGAAGAGTAAGCGGGTAGAAAATGAAAAGCAAACTGAATGTGATTGGGGAATGAAAAAACCACTAGACTACATGTATTCTTGGACCATGACACAAAATGGACATACAGCATATAGCACAATCCTACCTCAGTCTTCACCATTCTACAATGAAACACAAATCATTCTTTAAGGTCTGTCAATATCTAACGAGTGTCTAAAAACATTCTTCGTGCTTCACTTTTGCGTAACCTACTACTAGAAACTGCTAGCAAATCTCTTCCAGCTTGCTGTAATGCCACTGTGACCTGCTCAGTGGGCGCATAAAATACCCAACCCACACGCTCATGCAAACACGGCAATAATAACACGCACATGGCTGGGAAGGTACATACACGACCCCATTTTCAGAACAACCTGGCCCTATTTCTTTCTTTTTTTCTTCCTCTCTGTGCACCGCAAAAGACCAAATCCAGTGGGGAAGGTCATTTTTTACTATTTGAACTGATATTCTGCGCACTCTGGACAGGCAAAAAAATGTCCCCAAAAGAGTTGGCGGCAGACTACTGACTGACTGAAGGCGACCAGTATGGTAGGCTCACAGAGCCAGAAGCTACTGAAAATTGTGTGATGCTCTTTTAACATTAATGCAGACGAGTACAAACTAGGCACCCTGTAAAGCAATGCGAGGGGGAAAATAGCTACCTTCTCAGAAGTATTGATCGTGGCTTACTACTCAAAGATTGCACATGTTCCTCCCTCATTTTATGCGAGATGACTGAACAATGTTATGCAAATGCACCAGCTGGGTAGGTTCATAATATCACTCACACTGTGCCTACTAGAGGAAGCAGACACAGGGCCCTTACTTCATTACTCACACAACTTTAAACTCGGGTAAATACTGAATGATGCAGTCCCCAGCCACTTGACACACCAATAGATAAATCTATGACGCACCTTTCACCATCAGCCACTATCAGTGGCATATACAAAATCATACTTACACGGGGAATTATATCATGCTCAAATTACAGCCCAATGCCGCCCAAATATAATGCCGTTCCCAAACAAGATTACATTCTTAAGTACACTGTTACCGTACATGATATTTGGAGAAAAAAAAAAGAACAAAACAAAAACATGACAAATCGAAACAAAAATATGATAAAACAAAATGACTGCTCCCAAGCATTCCGAAACACGTAGTGGAGTAATATTGAATATTCTCAGCTCTTGTTACCTGCAAGTCTGAGACACCCCTTTTGAACAGCAGTAATGTCAGACCATGGGAGTGTCAAAAGGGCACATATGCAGGAGAGAGGAAAGTGAGTCTTTAATACTGTACACACACAAGAATGGTGCAATGCATAAAAGTAATGTACAGTCACACAAGCGAGGTATATACAGAAAGAGAATTGAACAGAGCACACATACCCATTATGGCTTCAGAAAGAGGGTTGATTTGAATTTTGTGGAGAGTATAAAGGGCACTTGAATGTGGATCTCTGCTCTGCAGCATAACCAAGATCACAGCCCCGTCTGTGCTTAACCGCCCCCCTTCCCCCGCCGAAAAAAATATGCAATGCCGCTGAGGAGGTGGACCGTAAACCACGAAGGCTCACATCATGTGAGACTACACATATGCAGAATGAAACCAGTCCACAAGACAGGCGTCTTTTTTTTTTCCATCAATCTCTGACTTTCTTGCTTTGTTTTCGTTTTCAAAACGTGCCTCTGCGTGCCTGCATTTGGCTCGCTCTCTCCTTTCCATGGTCTGACGCGAGGTGAAAGTGGATGTGAGCGTACTTCACAACATATTTCAATTTGAGACAAGAAAAAGCGAAACGCGCGATGCAGACATAGTACCCAGAAGAAAGAGGTCAGATATGTCATTTCCCACAGACGTGGGTATTTCTACAAGTAATCTTTATTATTTTCTCTAAGTTCTGGCTGTTATATGCATACACATAAGTCTTTCCTACATCGATGCACAGGCCAGTGATATGCACCAATCTAACACTGGCAGCTTGAACTCCACATTTAACTATTCTCACAACTTATTATTTTTTTCACCCCTTTTTTTTTTGGTTGTTTCCATAAAATCTCTTCTTTTTTTTCAGTCATTTTGTTTTTAATCTCTCATATAGAGTAACATCTCTGTACATGGCAATCTGTGCATCATTTCAACTTTGATTGTTTTTCCTTTTTTTTTCTTCTCGTCTTTTAGAAGTTTGTTTTGTACATACAATAGTAATCACCAAGAAAATAGAGAGAATCCAACGATGGAAACAAAGAATCATCCCTGCCCCCTGCACAAGACTGGTTAAGGGGGAAGATGGATAGATAGAGAGAGGAAACGGCACCCCCATACTCCTGGAGGCGGGGTCAGAGACTCAAAAGTCGGCAAACTCCTTCACACACTTTTCCGTGAGTGAGATCTTCAGCACCTCCTCCTCGTACTCGTCGAACTGCGAGGCGTCGCCGGGACCCTTGATGCGCGGCACGAATGGAGCGTCCACCTGAAGCGAGAATAAGCAAATCAAAAACACGAAATCGTAGGAGTAAAAGTTTAACCGACAAATCAAACAAACAAACAAACAGACGTATGTGTTTCATAACAGGAATGTAGAGTTCTGTGCATCAATGTAAGCTTTGTTGTAGGAGATTGTGGCATCAGTATTAAACTTTAATGACATGTTTTGCATTCTGAAGGTGGTATATCAATGCCCTACTAATATTAAGCAAGAAAGTTGCTAAATACACAAAGAATACACAAAGACCACATAGGCAAGCAAAAGGCAATAAAATTCTTCAAATGGAATATTCTGACAGGCTGGGCCTTGAAGGCATTTTTGACGTTAGCCACACAAGATCATGCTAAAATCTTGCCCAAGTAAAGAAAGAGAGTCGGCCATCTCAATGTCAACAAAACCAATATTGTCCACATTGAGGGTTCCCTGTCAAGACTAGATAACAGTTCAAGAGTTGCTCATTATCAGTGCATGCTTGAAGCAAACTCTGCTGCAAAGAAAGAATTATGCATTATACCTCACACACAAGGGGCAGATTGAACAAATGGGATAAACACAGTAATGACCATAAATCTCACATTGCAATGTCCTGTGGTCACAGAGAAAAATGCTGTGTTGGTTGTGATGTCACTCATCACTTTGTTTTTATTTGCACTCTTAAAGATTGAAATAAGTCATGTCTCTAGAGTAGACTTAATGTGGGCTTTATGTTCTTACACAGCCTATGTGACAACAGCATTCAATTCCTTCTCAAAAAGGTCAATGAAAGTCCCTTTAATTTTGTTATTTTTTTCTGTATACACAGGAGGTATCATCATGCAAGTGATGTAACAGTCACATAATCAATGCAGTAACTGTATACTCCATATGTGACCCTGCACCACAAAACCAACAAAAAGTCGCCAGACATGAATTTTTAGTTAAGGACAGATTTTGAAAGAGCAGATTCTAAGCTTTAAAATGATGTACAACTCAATTCAAATGGACTATCCTAACCTATCTGAATATTAGAAAGAAAGTACACACTCTAGAAAGGTGTAAACTGAGAAAAGAGGCTCTGAAGTAAAGGGTCTATTCAAGCGCGTAATTTTCCAAACCATGCTGTCTGTGTGACGAATGGGACAAAAAACAGGATATAAACCACTGTAGCAACAACAATGATGGGATTATCAGATTAAGCTGAAATTAAGCATGCTCATGTTACACATTCTGTCCATAATAAATGCCAACTTTCAAGGCGGTAGCACTATCTATTCAAACGTTATAAGAGTTGAAAGTGAAGGATGTGCAAAGACTTTTAAAGAAAAGAAATGGGACCTCTAAAGACATACCTAATTGCACTACTCTACAAAAAAGGGGTTGTAGGAAAACTGCTGAAAACACACTTTCCAATTCATTTTAGGAACCCAAACTTACAAATAATGTAGACGAAGAATAGCTCTTTCAGAAAGTATGAAAAACTCGAGATTGACTTTGTTGACCTGTTTCACTTTTTTGAGGTCCTCACGCAAAATCAAGGGCTGCGACTTTTTGTTCATTTTGTGATGCACGGTCACATATATCCAACAAGTTTACTGTTTCGTGAAGTGGGATCATGGGGTACCAGTACATGTAGGCCCTATGCATGCATGTCACATTCATGTTGGGATCAAAGTTAATATTTTCGCATGTTATCAAATTCTTGAGAATAACACCCTACTCGCAAAGCTCATGAAAAAAAAAAAACCTTTGAAATACATGGTGCATACAGTAATCGGTAAACCATGTTCTAAGAATATTTGTCATTCAAATAGTTGTGATTTTACTTCTATAAGAATTTAGAAAAAATTGCCATCTGAAAAGGTGCTGGCTCTGCTTCTTGAAAAAGGAGAACACATATTTCTCATGTCCTTACTGTCGCTCTTGACAATAACATCACACAAAATCTTCTTACAAGTTGCAACTCCCAAACATTCTGCCAAAATGTGTGGCACATACAGTGAATATATATCCCTCATCTTTTATGTTGAGTCGTTGTTAAGTACGATAACGTGAAACAGGATTTTGAATTTCTGCAGAGAGTCTCATTCGGCTCTTGCGACGACCTCACCTTCTGCTGGTAGATGGCAATCCAGTCCGTGGAGCTGAACCACTTGTGGGCCTTGATGTCCGTGATCCCGTTCTTGAGGTTGCCGTAGCGCTTCGTCAGGTCCACCTGGAGCAGGTTGCGAAGCACGTCCTTCAGGTCAGCACTGAAGTGGGATGGAAAGCGTACCTGAGGGGAGAAGAGGGGAAGGTGAGGTGGGGTGGGGTAGAGATGAGTGAAGTTATTTCCACTGCAATTCATTTCATCATTTTATACTTCTTTACCGGAAATGAAAAATACAAGGTTTGTAGATAAATAGGGGTGCTGTAGCATAGTGGATGAGACTCCCACCCCAAATCAGAAGACCCGAGTTCGATTCCCGCCCAGTGCTTACATCCTTGGACACGATGTTTTTACCCACCATGTCCCTCTCGACCCAGGTGTATAAATGGGTACCTGGTAACGATAGGGTAATAAATAACAGCAGGGTCCTCTGGTAAAGCAATGGCAACACTGAAGAGGCTACCCTGGATAAATAAGATATTATCAAATTATTATCATTCCCCTCTCCAACTGTTGTCAGTTTTAATGATGTCAGTCAAAGTTTAATATGCAAAATTCTTATGAAACAGAAAATTGGATTTCGTGCAGTTCTTCAAATCTTTCGGAAAGAAAAATCATCACACTCTGTGAAGCTTCAAGAGGGGACAATCTGAAAAGTAGTGATAGCAAAAGAAGGATCCCTTAAAGAAAATCTGTGGAACCATCGAAAATGCACTGATAGACAAGATGGAAATAGTGAATATTCTTTAATGTAGACAGATCTGTGTTGCACGGACTGAAATCGCAGATTCAGAAGATACCTTTTTTCCCTCTTTCACAGTAAGAGTTTTAGGTGGCTGCACAACTGAAATAGCCAATGATTAAAAGTCAGGCTGACCTTGGCAAAGAGCACTTCCTTTATTTACGTTCTTCATGACACACGACCTATTTACACGCAAGAATATCACACAGCTGCAGGGTGGTCCACAACTTGAAATTTTAGCATGTTGCAGGGGGGAAAAGTGATCTTGCGCGTGAAAGTATGTGCGCGAAGCGCACATCACGAGCGCGAAGCGCGAAGTCCCTTGCGGCCGGGGTCCAGGGCCCGCTTAAGGGCCCTGGAAGCTCTGGGGTTCTAGATGCTCTCTGGTGCTATCTTCGCCTTATTTTGAACACTTTGATCACCATGATCACTCTGCAATGCCAGGATAAAAATCATTAATATCTGAAAAATTATTATGTTAATTGTTTGATTATGACATAAGATTTTAAATTTTTCTTGAAATGTTAATATATCATCCTTACTCATAAGACGTTAGACCTTTTGAATATATTTTTAAATAGATATACTCCTCAATGGGGATGCTATGATAAATGACAAGGACATCTTGAACTTGTACTCCAGCAGTACAGCACACTGACTGTTTTTATTTACTTTCAGTTAACCGAGTTTCACATTGAAATGCCAAGATAACTGTGTACTGACTCACAAAGTAAATGAGATAAGTGTAGAAAAGTGAGAACTGCACTTTTGCAGCCTACTGGTAAACAGACATTAGTTAACTTGAATGACATTTAACAAAACTCATATCTGGGTAATTCTATCCACAATAAGCCTTTCATCAATATTTCACTTAATTTTCTTTCTTGAAAGGTGTACATTGTGTTAGAGAGAAATTAAATTTCCTAAGTAGCAGTATTAGTAAATTTCATTTCTCTCTGACACAATTTTAATCTTTGATAGTGTTGAAAAGGTAAACCTTAGGCTTATACTATTTTCACAAACGTATTGTATTGTACATTGTGCTAACAACTCTACAAGACTACGAAATGTTGATGCTTACTTCCAATGTTTCGGCCATGAATGGACTGATTACAGGACAGAAAATTGCACAAAGAATGGAGAATTCAAGATGAGATTCTGATGAAGGTGGTCACACAGATATTTCATGATCATACTATTACCAGAGTGCTGAGTGGATCATGACAAACATATCCTGAAAGGAGACAATACAACATTTTTTAAATGATAAACAGAAGTCTTGGTAATACTAATGGTATGTGTATTTTGAGTAAGTACATGTACAGTAGCAGCTCCATGCATAAAATGTAGGATCATCATCTGTTCAAACTTCAATATGAAGAGATCCATCTGCATGCCGCTAATTTGTACCAGTCCAGCTGCTCATAAGTCAATTCTCCTGTTCCTAATGCTGGCCCAGTCTTCCGCAGCCTTGTCGAAGGGGAAGTCATTGGCAGGAAGTGGGGAGCCCTCCACACTGACAATCATGAGGGAGTTGAGGGTGTCCTGGATCAGCCGGGAACGGTTGTCTGTTTTGATCCTTTTCATTGCGGAGAAGCCTCTCTCACAATCTGAAAAAAAAATGGTAATTTAGATAAGCAAGTTAGTCTTACATTCAATTGAAACAAAGAATTGAGTAAACTAAAAACTTAAAACTAATAATAACAAAGAAAGTATCAACTGAATCTTGAATATATTACTACTTATTGCCAATCAGATTTGATTATCATTGACGCGACAGGGTTATCTCACCTGCCGTGCTCATTGGGATAACTAGAGCCAACTGGGCAAGGGATGATAGTACAGGCATTGCATCAGCATGCACCGTACACATGTCCCGAAGGACATCACTGAAGCTCTGCCTTTGGCCACTGTCCCTCAGCAGAGCTTTTAGTGCAGAGTGCTCCCGCCTTGCAGCATCTGCACTTACTATGGGGACATCCTTGTAGTGGTCTGTCAAGAGCTGAACAAAAATATATATGTATAATATGTTGGATGATATTATATACTCAGGAGTATTTTTCTTTATCTTCTTTTAATAAGATGGTTTTATGTTGTTTGATATTTTCCCAACTTGGCTGTAGCTATTACAAACACCTTGAGTCAGCGGTATTGCAATTTAATATATACACATGTATGGAATGTAGTGACTTCAGAGACTCTAAGTATGCGGTATCTATACAACTTACTACAGATTATATGATTACTGGTATGAACATAAAAAGAAACTAAAACATATTAAATTCAAAAAGAAGAAAACTCACATCAAGTTCTTCCTCCCCATAGTATAGGGCGTTCTGATCATCTAATCCACGATAGTTGCTTGGGTCAAAGATGACAGAGAAGGCATTCAAGAGGTCTGTGTGTGGGAATCTCACCTGCAGCTGGTTGATCAAGGCTTGTATGTAAGGTGTGTGGACCTGGTTATGGTTACAGGGAAGATATATATATATATATATATATATATATTTTTTTTTTTTATAGAGTAAGACAACATTGACAATGTGTATTAAATTAGCAATACATAAAACGAATAACTTATTTTTCGAAAATGAACAACTCTGATATCTTATTACTATTAGATTTTGCTTTATAATTACGGTTCTCTGGAAGTCCTGCAGATCTTGCTCACTGGCCTTCATCTTGAAGCCGGCATCAGTGAGGTCTTGTAGCCGCATCCTCAGTTCTGATGTGTACTTGCCTGGGACAACGAGTAGACCTTCCAGAGCTGTTATGGCTGCTTGGATATATGACTTGATGCCACACATATCAAGTGACTGAGTCTGGATCATGAAAGGAACGTAAACAAGATTTAGTATGTCAAATTAGTGTCATATGATGTTCATTGTTACTTAAGCATGTCAAGTCTACAAACATGTGAACACAGCAACTTGTAAAATATATGAATTTGTGTTCCTATATAATAAGGAAGAATGATCTTTGAAGGCTAAAACAACTGTTGACAACATAAACCTATTTTAGAACAATCATAGAATTTTAGTAAAGTAAAAATTAGAAAGTGATTTTAAAATGTTACTCATGTATACAATTGTGTAGCTAATTAAATGTAAGTCTGTATCAGTATACCCGCCATACCTGAAACCTTTTGGACAGGACAGACAGCAGAGGGAGAACGTCAGACATCATGTGTAGCATTGCAGTGAAATCCCATTTGTTCACCTTCCTCAGGAGACCTACAGCCTTGTCCTCGTCATTGACTTCAGCTTCATGTTCGAGTGCCATGATTACGCAAGGTAGGATCTGCCGCATTGTGTCTACTGCAGCATCATGTGACAACCATCGAACTGCTTTCGGCTGTTTGGGCTTTAGACGAGGCTGATCCATGGTCAGCTTTAAAGATATAAATTGAACATTATGCTAATACGAATAACTAACAATGAAGTGAGACCACATTACTTTTTGTAGTACAGCGACTAGACAATATTGAAAGATACTGATTTGAGTGATTAGATGCAAAAATGTACTGTAGTGTACATCATGATAAATGAGTGTAGATTCTGCATTACCATTATTCATAAAAGTATAAGAAAAACTGATTTATCCTTTTTATATATATATGTATATATAAACAAGTACCTGGATGTTTCGGAGAACTGCTGTCCTGTTCGGAGACTTTTCAAAAAACCAGAAAATGGACTCCAGGGTATCATGGAAACGCTTCACCCGTGGCAAGGCCTCGCATGCAGACTTGGCAGCCAGTGCTTCTCGATGGGCAACACAGTGGTTTCCAACGACGAAACTACACTCCTAGTATATACATTGAACATGAGATAAATGACAAAGGAATAAAGATACAATAAATTTCTGTTTCAAGATTTCTAAAGTCTTATTTTCAAACTGTGATGTGTGTTAGTGTGGTGTGGTGATGTAGTACTAGTGGTTGACTTTTGGCTTGTAATCAGCAGGTCTTGGGTTTCAAACAAAAATAGAAATTCATTGTGACTACATGTGTATATATCAAACTTTGATTTAAATTTTAATTTGAATTAAACTTTCTGGAAATTTTCTTTCAGGATGATAAGTAATTTGGAATATTGGATTTTAGTATATGTGACTTACTGCTTTCAGAAGGACAGCAACCCCTCCCCTGCGACCAACCATGACACTGGAACCATCCGACCCGAATCCTCCAAGACGACCAGCAAGCTGAATGTCGTGTTTCTCGGCAAATGATTTGACTGCCTGTAATATTGTCTGTGCTTTGCCATCATCCAACTGAAGAAAAAAAAATCAGTTGCAATTTAATGTTCCTGAACCGTGAACTGTCTACAAATAAATACAGAATATGATTTGAATTGGGTCAGACAATAACAATTGAGCTAACCTTATAATATGTGTGAATGTCAAAGTGAAATTGAATTAATACAAGTTAAAAGGTAAGATGGCAAACCTTTTCCATTCCTAGGAAGTACACATGCGTCTTTCCGTCTTCTACTGTCTTGGCATATAAGATCAGCTGCTTCTCCACACTAACATCAGTGGTCTCGTCAATGAGAAGAGCTATGAACTTGCTGGACCTCACATGCTCCAGGACCTGTTGGCGCACTACATCACCTGTATGTAAAATTGGTTATTGTAAATATGTTATCAAAAGGGAATAAAGACTGATAAAAAGAGCAAGACTTTACGCCCATGTTATGCATGCGTCTTACAATGTGACATCATACTTAACAAACAGTTGGTACAATACCATGCCACATCTCTCCCTTTCATTTTGTGACTACACTTCCACTTTCCTTTCATTTTTGTTTTGTGACTAAGAGTAAGACTAAGTGTACTTATATTTTCCTTTGTTTCAATCTGCAATTTTAATCACAGACATTATTTTCATTTCATGTGATGTCTTAATTTTGAAATTTATTTATATTTATATTATTAGACAGGACAATTAACTTGCCTAAAACAGTCACCATCTCTTGCATGGTGCGTTTCGAGGTGTATCCTTTTGAACCCTGAACATGAAGAGAGTTCAAATACGAGCAGCCGTTGATGATACTGAGTTCAATCAGGTCTGCAAAGTGTGAGGTATAGGGTTGCTCCTTCTTCATTAGAAAGTACATTATTCGGAGAGCTGCAATGAATGCTTGCCGCTCGACTGACACGACGGTTTCCAGCGCTTCCTTGATTCCACCTCTCTTGGCAGCATCGTCTGCCTGGGTCTTCATCTGCAAAGCAACTTGATGGGCTGTAGAATTTTGATGCTGTTTCAGTGAGGCTTCGCGATAGCTTGTGCACGGCACAGATACCCACACGTGCACTCCCCTTACTTTGGCGATGTCATATTTTGTACACCATGTGCAGTACATCCCTTTAGAGTCAGAGATAATGAGGAAAAATAAAAGAGAATATGAACAAAAATTGCACCAAGACTTGATGCTGCACAATATAGAGCTACCTGGAGCTAAATTGAATATAAAATCATTTTATCCAAACTACTTTTCTTTATTACTTTTATTTTTATACAACTACCAATTAATTTATTACATTCATCATGAATGTAATTGATAGTTGTATGAATAAAATACCGGTAGATTAATGCTAAAATTTAAGATAAAGATTACAAAAATCTGGGATAATTGATATTACTTCGGTACTATAAGCTGGCAATCACCTGCAGAATGTGTTTTACCTATAATTGCAACTTGCCTAAAAACTTGAAATTGGGTTTCATTCCAAAAGTATGTTGACCCCTGTCTATGACTTTTCACCTGGTTGTGACCTTCACCTCCGAAAGGGCTATCTATACCACCCAGCTTAGTCATGAACCATAACCGAATGTGCTACATACATCACCAGCTAAATCACTTTGGGAAAGGCACCCAAAACAAGGACTGAAGTGTATACAATCGTTCTGACAACTTCAAATGGGGAAAATCCATTTGGAACATTTCAGATTTTCATACCTTTAATACTTATCACCACTGAAATTGATACCCTTTGGACAACCTGCCTTCTGAAGATAATGCCATCGATCAAAAGCTGCCAAGCACAACGCGATGGCTGCTAGTCTCTTGCCGACAGATGAAGTTTATTGGCCCCGAGAGACCTCGCCGACCTCGTCTCGGCGGTCAGCCCAAACACGCTAATCCATGTAACATTAATCATTAGTTGTCTTGTCCAGGGAATAAATTGTTCTAACTTTCCCCATTTCCAATGTATTCTACGCTAAAAACCTGTTATGTAGACTTCCCCCAATCTTGATAGTCAGATACCATGAACCCCATAGCGCCTAACCCCTGTAGTGCTGTAAAAGCGGCTTTCTACAAGTTTTTTTTTTTGTACGTGGGTAATGTACAGGTCTTACATAAATACCCCCACACCCTAACGGCTACCTACCGGGCCCATCAGCTAAATCTGATTTTTGTTTTCTACTCTTGTCTTCATAGCTTGAATTATACGTATAGTCAGGTATCCTATTACCGAACGGTATCCTATTACCGAACGCGTACTTTGTCAATGGAGCGCGTACAACAGCTCGAATAAGCATTTATTGCACTACGCGCTGTTATCTCACAGGGGAAGCCAGTGCCGAAAATTGCTAAGCTGCAGCAAAACACAAAACAAAACGTAATTTACCTCAAATTTACGTAATAATTGCTAAAATTTCGATGTTCATTGTCCTGCGTTAATAAACATTGACCGAAAATACAACGTACGAATTTCCCCATACAGAGGGCGCACGTTCGGTAAATACAATACGATTTGCGTCGGTAAAAAGAGACAACTTTTGTGGAAGGGTTATTTGAAATACGGATTTTTTCTAGAAGTTGGCTTATTTTTCAAGTATTTTCGTTACAGCTAAAGTCATCAGCATTTCAATTATCTATAGAACTAAGGATATTTTTGGCTGAATTATTGCATAATGTTGTCCGTTTGGAGCAATAAAACAAAAATCGTTCGGTAATAGGATACACCTCCATACCGGTACTACATGTATCTGCATCACGTTTTATTTATTTTTTAGAACAACTTTCGTATTATTTCCATTATACAGTAAACTTGAAAACTCCGATTAAATTTGCAAGTAATTATGTAAATTAACCAACTAATACAAGCTTACCTTTGTCTTCCTCATAGTCTAGCCACGGGTACGTCTTGAGCCATGGGTGATAGAATTCGTTTCTTTGACCTGGTCTTTTACTTGTGTTCTTCAGCCTTTTAGAAGGGACAGGACAATGCGCAGGATCATCACCGCCTGTGGCCGTGGTCTCTTGCACCTCAACAGCGGTATCGTCATTAGATGTAGAACTACTACTAGTACTGGGCCTGCTACTAGTAGAAGAGGCACTGCCAGAGGCAGCAGTGAAAAACCTGCTTATTTTTGACTGCTGCATCATGAAATCAAAGTTATTGAGTACTCGTCGAATTCAGTTGAACATTGTATGTCTCACTTCCCAGTGCTGGCGACTGCTTGCTCCCCAAAATTCTGATATTAGCCTAGCGCCTACTAGCTAGGTACTCGACTCGTCAGGACAAACTTTCGCCCTCATATCACGCAGAAAATTCGACACGCTGGCGAAAGTGAGTGCGTGTTGGGCGCGTGGCTAGTCGACACGTTAATGGGGGTGGCCTGCAGCACTGTGCGTAGAGAGACATCATGTTCACATAATTTCACTATGACAGCATACAATTGTGACTGGGTAGTTTAGCTTTACTGCTTATTTGCGTCAGGACTGCTAAACCAATGAACAAGATTCTTACTTCACAAAAATGTGCAGAATCTCTACTTTCTGAAACCGTCCGCCCCAAGTTCGTGTGACCTTCCGTTCACGAGATATCCCATGTGGAAGAATTGCAAGACAAAAGAATATGCTCAAATTCGTCAAATTTGGACTGGACATTATAAGTCATAGACAAATCTGCTCATAAGGTACTTTTCTGATCAAATTTGCGTCACTGCTCCAAATGTTACAATAATGATATATACACATAACTAATCCCTAAAGTGTCCACTTTCAGAATCCGGGCGCCCCAAGTTTGCTTCTTAAATAGTTTGAAAGTTATGGCAGATTTTGTGGAAATTGATGCGTCGATTTTTGACCCGTTTTACGTCTTGTAGCGTTCGCGCGGAAGCGCGTTTCGTAGATGACCGAAAGTTTTCTATTACTGTGTTACTAAGTACAATTTTTTTTTTGTATTCTTTCATCCCCTCAATCACCCTCAAGAACACGAGACACATTTGTTTAGCACTCTTTTTTTTTGTCTTCTTCTTCATTTTTATTTTCTTTTTATTTCATTTTTTACCACACCACACAGCATGCATTCGATCACCCCATCACATACTCGCTGAACAACACAACCAGGAGGTCACTCTCAATCATAGATTTCTTCGGACACCCCCGTTATTCCAGGACTATGATTAAAACAAACAAACAAACAAACAAAACCCACACTTAATAGGGCGGGTGGCCTTGGATGTTAAAATATGGCACATTCTTGAGTTCCTGCTGCGATCGATTTCATTCGTTAGAAATTCAACTTCGGCGCTCGAGTAAAATCCAACTTACTAAGGTTCAAATGGAACGCATGGCTTTTTAGATAAAAAATAACCAGCTGAATCTACAAAAAAAAAAGATTAAACAATTTGCATTTGCTTACTCCATCGTTCGTTTTTGTTTTTGATTTTTTTTTTTAAACGAAAGATGGAGGTAATTTTCTCTCTGCGGCAATGCTTCGAACGCATCTAATTTTGCGTAACTGCTATGCCGATGGCAAGCTTCCTAAAGAATTGACACGAATCCTTTCAAATATACGAAACAAAGTCTGAGAAAAAATCCTGGATATCCTGACGGTGAATTCCAGTGGTATCAATATCCTTCTCACTACCAAAATTTAATCATCTGTTCCTTGCGCCATTTTACCAACCAGCTGTTCCTGAAAATTTCATCCTAATCTATTCCCAACTTTTGAATATTTTGCGAATAGAGAGACAGACAGGCAGACAAACGAACAAGTACGAACAAACCAAAGCAGCAAATATATATTACTGTATATACAAGCTTTGGCGGAGGGGGTGTGCATTTCATATCGTTTATTTTTGCGTAACCCGACAACAAGCGTGACAACAATACAAGCGAGCACGTGTCAGCCTTCCTCGGCCTCCGACCCTCTCTTTCCGTCCTCTCTCTCCCTCTCACATACAGTATACAGTATTACATACAGACGGCTGTCTCAACGTGCCGCTGCACGGGCTAGGTGTAACTTCACACAAATTGCTGTGTGTGTGGATCCCGAATCAGAGCGCAATCCCATGGCATGTACATGTGAGCAGCAGGGAGATGAGACGTGAGTGAGCAAGTGTGTGATGTGGTGTTGTGCGAGTACTGCAGCTTGTTTGAGCCGCGTTGTGTCGTGATCGGTGCGGTGACTGTGGATAAACTTTTGGCTCTTGTAAACTGCTGCTCCTTTCAACAAGGAACACCCTATAAGTCATTTCCTTGTAAGTTAAGAGTTAGTTACTTTAGCATGTCGCAGTTTTTTTACCATGGCGCTTAGAATGTCGCACGTTTTAAAGGATGTCGCGCAAAAATTTTAGCATGTCGCAGCGACATGCTAAAACCCCTCGTGGACCTCCCTGCAGCTGTATAGACACAAAATAACATTCATGCATATTCTCCAACACCAGTACAGGATCTCACACACACACCGCATGAATATATATACATACACACATATCGTTGCTGGGGTGACAAGACCTCGCATCTGAAATTTTGGTGAAAATGATTTTTCTTTTTTTGATAAATGGTCAGATAATCAGTTAAGTGATGTCCTGTCCAAATCTTAGCTGTCTTACCCCAAAAATGAAGCCACCATGGCATGTCAAAGGAAGGGCTCTCCCATTTGATATAGTGCTTTGGCAGCCACGTTTTTTTTGCTCTCCTGGACATTTGACATTTTGTAGATACGAGGTGTATCACCCCAGCGACGATATGCTGTATTTACACAGATTCACAATAATCTACACTCTGTGGTGATCATAAAACATAAGGACTTCTAACAGAACCTCAGTTCTTGCTTCGTTTGTTTCTGTTTTCTTTTTTTTTTTCCTTTTTTTTAAAGCATCTGTCTTTCAGGGATCTTCTATTGCATGCCGAGATCTAATTATAGTGATGGGAGTTAACGAGGTAAGCAATTGCCCTTCAAGAACGCCTTCCTTGCCCTTTCACAACGGCTCTCCTCTGGTCCATAGAGACTTGATAAAGCACCGAACCAGTCCCTAGCTCCCTATCAGTATCATCATATGCTCATGTTGTAGCCTCACTGTAAGTGCGCCCATTATTTGCTCATCTGTTTGACACATGACCGCTCGCTAGCATGCAACATTTGCCCGGCTGTGCACATGTGTCTGCGGGGCGTGGCATTTTGGAGTGTAGCTGCGGGGTTGGAGGATTCACCTTTGCGGCAGTCAGTCAATCATACTTCATGATGCAGTGCTCACTAATTTGTTGATTTGTTGAGAAAGCACAAATGCTACTGCACTTGCATGCGACCCAGCCTACATTTCATCTAAAAAAGAAAAGTTGCTATGATAGCAATTCTTGCTAGCAAGCGTCATGGTATTGACAAGAATTCTGCTTCCTAATTGGCTGTTGCTACGAAAAGTTACCATTCTAGCAAGAATTGCTATCATCACACCTTTTGTATAGAAAGACCCAGTAATACGTTATAAAAAAGAAAGAAAAAGTTTTGAGAATGGTAGTGGCATATCAATTTTTGGTTCAAATGGCATGGACTGAAGTCAAGTCTACGTTCGGCAACCTCTGCACGTCCTTAAATAATTCTTTATTGTTGACATCTTTGTGTTTAAGAAATTCCCTATAGGACATGGTAATAATGACTGCACAATCCATGGCCAAGATTTCAAGAAAATTAGCGCATGCATATATCATAGAAACAATGAAAGCTTGCCCTTACAAATTCACATGCATTCATAATCAAATGGTGAAGTCATATCATAACTTATGCTTCAAGTAATGATATGGATTAAGCTATGTGGGCAAAGCATAACAGGTACTATGCAACTGAGGGTTAACAGCTTTTCTCCTTTTTTAAAATTTTTTATTGATAATCACAAATTGAAACTTTCAATATTTCTGTTGAGTCAAGGTTTGGCTACACATGTCATATCTTCTTTGACTATGACAAAGTGGAGTTTAATGAAATTAAACCATGGATAGGCACATCACTCTACATGCCCCAAAATTGAGATTGTGTTCCATTTCAAACTTCTGCTGAAATCAGCCGTTCCTTGGCTATCAAAGGCACCGTTTACTATTGGGAGCAGCGATTTAAAAATGTTTGAGTTATCATATTTGACGCATATTTGTAGGTCAGTTGTATCACAAAACATCCTACTAAATAAACAATTTTGCAATAAAGGCTAAAATATATAAAGGAGATATCACTAATTTTCTTAAGAAACCATAACTGCAGATGGTTTATTCTAGAATTAATTTCATTATAACTGTTGTTCACTTAATAACGCTTAACATTGATTATACTGATTAACATTTTTACATTGGTTGTTTCTATCCCTAACTCACATTTTAGAACTATTTTGAAGCACTAAAGTTGTTTTTTTTATTGTTTTATCTGCAACTGGTAAATAATGCCGTTAAGGATAAAATAAATTAGAGGGGTACTTCACTTTTATCATTTAGATTCAGAATTTAATGTAGCATCCTCCACGTTTCTTTAATGAAAACTGCACTACATAGTGCTATGAATTCTTAACAAAGAACGTAATCAGCCAAAGTACTATTCTAGGTAATCTTTACTGTGGGTGAACTTAACAACCTTTGATTTCACGGCATATGAGATTTCTTCATAAGTGCCTTTTTGAGCATATCAAGGCACAGTGCCATTTGCAATAAATGTATATATGCATGACAGCTTCAGATATAAATACCAGTGTTATCCAGGCAGCAAATGCTCAGAGGGATGCAATAAGTAGAGTGTTTGACACACTTGGCTACACACTAAAACACACACACACATAAACACACACTAAAACACACACATGGACACACACACACACACACACACACCCCTCGTTACATAATATTCTCAGCAAATCAAATATGCATAGTCTGCATCAAACATACTAATCTCTCCCTCTCTCTCTCACAATCTGAATGGGCACACTCGAGTAATACTCCCGATACTGTCCCTGCATCCCATCAGGATGTCTAAGCCAGACATGCTGTCTAGAAAGGGGGCGCCGCTGATTGATGATTAGCATAAAGGACAAAACTTCAAAGGTAATACTCCTCATTTGCAGAGCATCGGGGGCATGTCCAAACGAAATAGGCTAATTGTGCCTTCAAATAGCCTAATTTGTCCCGAATACGTTGTGACATCCTGGTAAAATACAACTTTATATTCCCTAATATCATGAATTGGCAGATACGTTTGGCAGAGAAAAAAAAACATAAGAGAAAAATAATAAACATTACAGTTCCATGCATGACAGGTCCTCATTAGCAAGAGAAGCAGCATTTTGATTGTATACGTATCATTCTTAAATTCCCATCCAAATTACAATTTGCACTGACAAATTCTGGGTTAAATGAGGAAGACTGGCATGAAAGGGTGACAACTCTTCAGGAGGGGAAAAGGGTATACACCATGACACCCCAGTCTATCTCAATTGAGAAATTAAAGACAAAATTAATGAAAACATGTCCATAAACCCACATACATCTAAAATGTATCATCCATTTATCTGTCTTTATATCCTGACTACTTGAGGAGGAAGGGTCAAGAAACTATTTGTGTGTGTGGGGGGGGGGGGTGTGGGGAAGACTCAAGAGAGTCCTTAATCATTGTCACTAGGCAAATTTTTGTCCTGGCTGTGTCCTTTTTCTTTCTTTCTTTTTTCCACCTACCCAGTGACTGAAAGTAAAATGGTCCAACTTGCTATTTGAACTCTAAACCTCATTATTCATTACCTAAAATATTATTGACAAATCATCTGTTACTGTTATACCCTTGTTGCTTATCTCATCAATTTCTTCACATGAGTTGCCAGCAATTCTACAGGATGGATGAATCCCATTTAACTTGACCTTTGACCTGGGAAAACTACCCCAAGCTTAAGATAACCCTATATAAATATCTCAGTTGATCTGTATTCTTATTTGGCTCTGTTAACATATTATCTTTAAAAACAAAATCATACATTCCACAGTATGACCTCTATCCATTACCTCTACAGATCCCAAATTTATATCAGCAAAATGCATTGTCACAGTTATCATAAATTGCATACAGTTTGATCTAGATGAATCATCAGTCATTTCTTGGCTGACCCTAAAAACATGCTAGGACTTCACAGCCTTGCAGCCCCAGGCATTTAATAGGAAAGATAACGTAGTACAGCAACAAACACTGTATGTCTCTGTACATATGCTATCACAAAGTGGTTGGACCATTGAAGTATCAAAGGCTTCACCCACACTAATGAGCCTCAATTCAAAAGATGTTGGTATTCTACATGGTCATAAACCCTGTGGCAAACTATTTAATCGACTAAGTACAGAATATCACTGGGGTAACTCCAGAACATCTCCTGGGTCACAAGGACAATGTGCCAGGCAGTATTCAGTACTGCGCATGACTCATCTGCAGTTCAACGTGCTCACCACAGCAACACAAACACATTAGGGCACAGATAACTAAACCCTCCTCGAAACTCCTGGAGTACAAACATGGCAAATGAGCTCTACAGGATGCTGTGAAACCGGATCCTTTTTATGATTATTTAATGAAAGACAATTTTTAATTCAATTTTGTTTTCAAGGAACTGTCATTAACTTCTTGTAATAATGATGGATAATGCAGCCACTGTAAACAAACGGTACAGGATTTCGTAGAAGAGCCTTGAAGTAAACAGAACCATGGAAGACTGTTGAACTCAAACACTGTACTCTTGACAGCTACTCATAGAGAGAAAAATATGTAGGGCAATGCAATGCTTGTGCGATAGTAAAGGTTTAAAGATGAATACCTAAGTTGATTAATTCCCAGCATTTTGGCAGTAAAGCAGGTTTTGTCGGTACCTACTCTGCACACCTGCATGTCAGCTTTCTTTCATTCATTCCTCTCACGCGCAAGCCTCGTCAGGCTTTTCTAGCAACCAAGGGGAGCCCGATCATGGACACGGCTGGAAAGCTTCCGGTCAAATCACGCGAGGGATGGGAACAACTACGGCATGGAGTGCATACGTACCTTTCCTGAGACGATCTTCTCGTAGATCTGGATGGGCTGGTCAGCGAAGAAGGGCGGGTAGCCTGCCGCCATCTCGTAGATGAGTACGCCCAAGGCCCACCAGTCAACTGCCTTGTTGTAGCCCTGGAAATGGTGTAAATGCGAGCAGACAAAATAGAAGAAGAAAACAGTTAAGAAATTCAATATTGTACACTAGGAACAACACAGCAAAAACAGGAACAAAAGAAAGAAAAAATAACTAGAAATGTCGCTATGGCGACTGGTATGCCTCCGCCATAATGCATGGTTCTCCTAATAGGTCTATAGTACATGTGGACAATGTGTGATTACATTTTCACAAAATTGGCAAAATATTAAAATGACATGTTTGTCACAAATGTATTGAATGTTTACCTTCCTTGACCTATGTTTAATTGGATGAATAAGAGAGCATGTATTTGGGGATTTAAGAACTTTAACTTGACTTTGACCATTTCATAAGTTTATGCACTGAGTAATTTTCAAGGTATGGAGAAAAAGTGCAATTTCTGTATTGAACAGTAAATTGTTATCATTTTCATCTGGCCTTTGATTCATAAGAGAATCACTGTCAGGCAGAACATACATAAATTCAGCATGTACTAAGTTTCAAGATAACTTGAGCCATTTCCGAGATATGGAGAAAGAAGTAAGTTCAGCACTTTCACTTGATCTTTGACCTTTTGACCTTTGACCTTCTTGGCAAAAAAAAAAAATCCCAGAGAATCTCTATTGGGTTATACATGCATACATCAAGTTTTAAAACAAAAAATCCTGCTGGCATTGCATAAATATAAGGAAAATAATAAAATTTTGAAGTATTACCCTTGACCTTTGACCCCTGACCTTTGACCCCATGAACCCTAATTTCCCTAGATAACCACTGCCAGTCAGTAGATGCATATATACTATGTTCCATGAAGATACCTTGAACAATTTCCAAGATACAGAGAAAAAAGTGAAATTTTAACATTTTACTTGACCTTTTGACCTTTGACTTTTTGACCTCATGACCCCAAACTTTCACCAGAGAATCTTAATTGGGTAGTACATGTATACACTAAGTTTCAAGAAAATATCTTCAGGCATTGCATAGATATGGGGGAAATAGTAAAATTTTAAGCATTTGACCTTGACCTTTTGACCTTTGACCTTGAGCATGTGCACCCAAAAGTTGATAGGCACAACTTCACCCCCTAATACACATACATGCCAAGTTTCATTAGGATACCTCAAAAGGATTTGGTAGTTACCCTGTCCACAAAATTCATTACGGACGGACGGACGGACGGAAGGACGGACGGACGGATGGACGGACGGACGGACAACCCGAAAACATAATGCCTCCGGCACCACTTCGTGGCGGAGGCATAAAAAGGAACAAAACAGACCATTAGCCACAAAGGCTGCAAGCTCTGTTTATCACATTTTGCATACTTCCATGACTGTTACTCTTGTAACATGTCCTGAAACCTGGCCATTAATCTTCTACAAAATCAAGATTATGGTTTACAAGGCAATTGGTTATTAAAGTAAACTGTCCTGATTATGCAAGACCTCAGTGTTAAATTTAGTTTGAGTTTATATATTTTTGGCATGGTCGCTAACTTCAGCTGAAGGCTGTTCTTCAGTGAGTCTGTAAAAACTTAAGTTTTGAAGTCTTGTATTTGTTTTTTAATGTATGCTCTTCCATCCCGTCATTTTATCTGATTGATAATACATGATTTCATGATATGTCCACTTTTGAATGATTTATTTATTTTTTTCTATACAACACATGGCTATTTAACTCTTTTTTCTATTTCGATCAAAAGACAAATAGCAAAAGCAGTACATCAAATGGTCAGTTTTACACTTTGGTGGACCCAATACAAAACTTGTTATGAATCAGATCATATGTGATGCGTTCTTTGCAATAATCACCACAGAATAACATCTAAAAAGAAATGTACCTGAAAAATATTCTATTCTTTCCTTCTATCACTGTGTTGATGTGTTGCTGTTTGCACTCATTTTCATTTTGTGAAATGCTCGACATGATGAAATGGTACAAAACTGTTGGAACTTTGCTGGAACGGTACATCCATGAATCAGTGGAGTCACACCTTTTATTAAAAGTCTTTCAGTCTTCACAGTCATTATACTAGCCAATTAAGTCACTGAAATACAGCCTATGTTCTCACCAAATTGTCTTATTTGGGTTGTTGGTGCAACGCCCACATAAGGTTTTGCATATCAGACTACTTCTTCATGGTGTGAAAGATGTACTGACAATGATAGAGTTGGGTTAATTACGATTTCTCCCATGGCAACTGGGGAATTTCCCAATACGCAACACAAGCAAATACATACACATACAAACACACACACACACACACACACACACACACACACACACACACACACACTCACACACACTCACACACACACACACACACACACACACACACACAAAGTTCTTACCTTGCTGAGGATGATCTCGGGGGCTAGGTACTCAGGTGTGCCACACAGGGTCCATGTTCTGCCCTTCACTCTCTTGGCAAATCCGAAGTCCGTTACCTGCAGCATGATCAGAAATTTATGGGCCAATGAGGGAGGTGCCGGGACTTGGGTCAAGGGGGTATATGTAGCACTCTTTGAAGGGGGACAACATTTGGCCAATTAGAGTTGACTCAATGAGCACGTAAATGCCAATTTTTCTACATGTCAGTAATCCAAGACAAAGAAACTTAATCACCTTAACATTGTAAAATACATCAATCTTTCCTTCCATCACTATGTGGATGTGTTGCTGTTTGCATTCATTTTCATTTTGTGACATCTATGCTTGACAGGAAGAAATGGTACAAAACTGTTGGAACTTTACTGGAACTGTGCATTCATGAATCAGTGGAGTTACACCTTTTATAGTCTTTTTTACAATCTTTATAGCCATGATACTAGCCAATTATAGTAAAAAAAGTACAGCTTTTATATTTCACCAAATTGTCTTATTTAGGTTTTAATAATAACTTGAACTCAACAAACATGTTAATAGCAGATTAGACTTGATGGCTAACTGATGATATAAGTATAGTTTTAAGAATCACATACAAAAGATTGAATATCACATATTAAAAACAAACAAACAAACAAAACCTTCCTTATTCTGCAGAATCACTAGAAAATTCTATGTAGTATGTGAACTCTAGCATGACTATAGCTCAAAATTTGTTTCAGGTGCAGATCTTTTAATTATCATGTTTTAACTGTACTCCTCCCATGGTATTAAGATGATATCAACTGCTTACCTCAACTGAATAATTAGAGCCTCCACTTGAAATCGTTGCAACATTGATTTCCCATTAATAGACACTGAACATTGCTGGGCATTTTAGCCGCTTCTGCATTATCACGTCAACACAGTAGACCGGAGAGGCCCTGGCTGTTTTCAGTGGGGGGGCATTTGGGTGATTGTCTTATGTACTCTATTCCACACTTGTCTGGGTTGGCATGCCTAATTCATCATGATTCTCAACACCCTTGCACCCGAACATATAACACTTGGGCCACATGCTCTGTTTATTTTAGGGTGGCAGACAGTATGTTGGCCTTTACAGACAGCAAATTCACTGCTGACATTCATGCCTGCTATCAAATTGCTGGGAATACACTAAAAATTGGGATCTCACTGGGTATACAAATTGCACCCTAGCTACGGGGAGAAAAAAAAAAGGGGGGGGGGGGAGGCAAGAAAAATCCAGGGTGGATAAAATTTTGTGGGACGTCACTTGATGACGACTTTCCTCAGAATGACCCTCCCAAGATACCACCGTATAGTCGTCATGGAATGAGGAAGACAACAAGGAATGCGAGGTGTAACTCACTGCAATGTAACCGTTATCTTGGATTAGGATGTTCTCTGGTTTCAAATCTCTGTATATAAGGTCCAAATGGTGGAGGTACTCGAAGGCAAGGACTATCTGTGCTGCATAGAATCTGGAGTGCGGTTCACTGCAGGAGGAGAGAGAATGAAGAATGACAGAGGAAGACAGAGAGGAGAAAAAAACACACACACTTTAATACCTGGGACATAGACATTAAAAATACACCAGAGAATGAAATTCCACTTGTCAAAGTCCTCTATGCATGGTGAGAGGAGGGGCATTGAGTGGCATATGATTTTTTTTTTTAAATGTCCTGTACAAATGCTGGTAGCCTTTGATTGCTACATTAAACAACGATGGGCACTGAATCACACACAAAATGAAATCATCTTAAGACAGTGAAGCATCATGGTTTTCACAAATATTTAGAAATATCAACTTGCTTTAGGAATTTTAAAAAAATAAAGTTTTTGTTCACATTTTCCTATGAGAAGAGGGAGGCAGCAATGGGGGAACAGTATTCAATTTGGATTCTATCATGATCATGTTTAAATACACCAGTTTGTAATTCCACTTTGCGCATGAGGAGACAAAGGTCATTTGTACCAACAGGCATTTTGGTTTGTAAATTCACTGAGATAAGCATCTGTGATGCGATGAATATTCATGCGATCCTTTAAATATCTAAATGGTGCTTGCCAACACATTCACCTGACAGCAAGAATGGTATTTAGCAATATAAAACAAAATAGGCTGTTATTGCATTCAGTACAAAACAATGAAATGGATGCCTGCTAAATTGTCAACTGATGGAGTATTCTGATCACCTGCTTTAAACGCGAGCTCATTCTTTGTTTGAACATGAATTCCATACATTGTTACGTCGGGCAAGCTTAATGCATTATGCCGCTTTGAAACAAGTGAAGTGCCTAACCAACTGAGAAGAAAGAAAGGTCATTTGTACCAATGTGTACATGAGCTAATTACGAACTGGCTTATTCCACAAGGTATGTGATCCTCTTTTACTTGAAGGTAAAACAAACAAACAAACAAAAAACAAACAAACAAACAAAAAACAACAAACAACAAATAAAAACTTGGTTCATACTGTAAATAATACAGGAATGCACCTCTCTGCTGCAGACTGCAATTCCCAATGAATTGGCTAAAAGGCAATTTAAGGATATTTTACTCATTACCCCATGACGCATCACTACATTAGTACAATATCAGGTACAGTGTGAGAAAATCCTTCCATTTAAAGGGTCTTTCTATCAAAATCATGGCAAGCTTGGCCAAAACATGTATTATTTATTCTCATTTCCTACGCAACTTGATGACAGTGCATATGTGCGCTCATCTCTATTTCTCTTTCTCTGTCTCTCTTTGTTGGTGCATGTGTAGGTGGGCATACAAACCTACCACAGCAACAACCAAAAAAATAGAATGCTTTACGGTTTACAATGAAAACAAAAGGAAGTGGGTAAACAATCATGTAGTATGCAGTAATGGGCTTTTACAATCAATGGTATTAAAGTCATTTGTTTCATGATTATCACTTGACATGATTGCTACCAATTTTCAATAATCATCTTCATTCCACATTTAGAAATGCATCATTTCTTTCTCTTCTTAATGTCAGTATTTTGTCTTTAAATAGTCTAATCACACCCATAAAAGTCCAGACATGAAAATGATTAAAATCATGCCAAGTGTGAGGGGATTTTCCCCCCTTCAGAAAATTGAGACCATTGTATGCTCCGCTGCCACAAGATGCAGCGGGGGTGTCCGTTCACGGGCAATTTCATCACGGTTGCGGCTAATGAGATGAACTAGCTGCGCTTCGGCAGGAGACTGTGGGTGGGAATTGAGCGGACTGGATTGCACTGTGTTGGAACACCCTTCAGCCATGGCGCGATGCCCCACTTTCTGGGGCATCAAATCATGCTGCATCCAGTCTGCATTCATTTCTCAACTCTGCTCTCATCTTAAAGCTCCGCCGTAGCTTTGTTAACAAACACACGCTTTTCATGTGACCGCGTCAAAAAGTGTATTCTGAACAATTCTCTGCGTTGGAGGCGCAGTACATCCTGATTACAGTGTCAAGATCTCTTGGATGAGCCTTTTTAACAGAGCTAAATGTGATGCAGGAAAAAAAAAATTGAGATCACATGCCACACATCTGGCAAACAGAGGTATAGATATGCAATATGATTAAGTAGGACCATGCATTGGCACTCTCTCAGTTTTGTGCATTTATGAAACAAATCATACCAATTCAGATCTAGACTTACGTTTTTCTGGCAACATCTATCAAAATCTCATTCTGAAAAGCACGTTACAGCCCTCCCATGCATGACTGTCACACAATAATATGCATAATTTGTGTGTGTCTGTGTCTGTGTCCTGTTAGGTATCAGCCAATGAGAACTGAGTATTCTGAGACTTATGTTTGATTTTCTGACTTACATTTGACCTCAACTTTCATGCAAACAGGGTCCTGGTAAAACCATTTTCAGAATTTAAGTAGCTACTCTGTCTCGCTTGAGGCCCCCTTCAGCATTTATGTTGTAAAGACTGATAATAGGTTTCTAATGTGCATGCTCATTTTATCCACCATAGACCTCTCTAACTGATGCATTACTAATCAATATCCAACCTCAAATTTTTTTGAGATTCCAGGCAGCAGTTTATATTTCAGCCACAAAGTTTTACCTTGCCCCTTTTGTCTGAAGACTGCACTTAAAGGATATAACTAAAAATATTAGCATAATATTGATTGTCATGGCAACCAGCAAAGATCCTGAGAGCTGATGGACAGTTGTGACTTTAATAACTTTAGTTTCCTCCTGCCGTTATCATATGTTATGTGGTTTGAAGGTGGGATCCTGCACAGACAAATGTTATGATTATGCATAATTCATGGAGCACTGTGTGTGGTGGCTGCCATGTAGACAGACAAGTTCCTTTATGTCTGTTGTGTGTTCTCCATAGAAAAGGGATGTTGCTCTCAATTCTTCCGCATAATTGCGTCAGAAAATTAACATCACAGCAGTTCAGTCTTTTTAATATGGACCAGACCTCTGAGACTACATGTAGGGTTCCTTACATTAATCAAGAGACCACACAAGCCTTTGTCATAGCAATGCAAAGAAAACGATTACAAAAAAAAAAAAAAAAAAAAATCTGTGCAGGTGTAATTTAAACTCATTCTATATAATTATGTCTGTAATTTCCACATGTAGAAGTGTTTCAACCTCCACGTAGCCAACAATTCATCTTCTCACAATCTTTACTGCTGTATGGTTCACTTTATGTGTAAAAGATGATCATTTTCTGAGACATCCAACCTTTAAAGTTAAAAGCAAGAAACATGCTCCTATGCTACCACGAAATAGTATGCCCCAAAGCACACATCAAAACTGCTGTTTAAATTTCCCTTAGACTTTTTTTTTCTTTACCATAATTTTAGACATGCCACAACAAAGATTTTCTATGCACATCACGCAAAACATAAAGCGCCTTTAATGTTCGTCTTACAGAGATGTCTAGTGATGGATTATATACTGAGCAGAAAGAGGGAGAGATGGAGAGGAGGAGGAGGAAGGGGGGAGACGAGAGGGAGGGGAGGGGATGGGAGGGGAGGGGATGGGAGGGGAGGGAGAAAGAGAGAAACACAAACATAACTGCAGGAGAGAGACATGGCACAACTCATTTTGTAATGATTTTCACTTTTGAAATTTCGAATGATGAGAAAGCTTAGGTAGGATTTCTAGAACTGGGGCACACTAGCGAGTGCATGATAACTTCAGGTTCTGTTTTTTCCCAGGTGAGAAATCTGCCGACCAATCCCAGTTCGTTTGTTTGAATAGATCACCTTGTACGCTGCTGCCAGGCACAAGCGCAGGCTGTTATCATGGCTGCCATGGGCAACGGGAGCTCGGCTAACCGGTCAATCGCAACACCCAAGTCAGATGCATTTATGAATGGCATGTGTGCACCGTTCCAGCCCTGCTATCACTCACAACAACCAGCAACTTTGAGTTCATCATATCCACACTGTATGCCCCTTTACCAGAGTAAGGCATCAACTATCGCTATGTGTGATATCTGATTCTAACACGAGGAATACTAATCAATCTTGTGATACATGTACCAGCATTAAAAAGCGAAGTATACTCATGGCCTCTCTAAAGTAAAGATTTTATATGCCCTCAAATTTCAAATCCTGTTGGCAGAGAGAGGTAAAACGGGCAATGAAGTGCACTGAAGGAATTATTCATGCCATCATCACAGTAACATCTACAGTGTTTGTATTTTGATTGTGGTTGGTGTTTTTTTTCCCTGCTGCATATGCCATAGGAGAGCTTTATGCGATGAAAAAGATTTTCATGTGTAGCTGACTAACATTTTTGGATGAATGACTGTGCATACAGCATACAAATCTCTGCACTGCACAGGACTTGGTGAGCCAGAATTAAGTAAACTTGAACTTTATAGGCCTACTGTCTGGAGACATTGTAATCTAAACATGAATAGAATGGAGTTAAACTGCTCACAAGTGGAACATAATATACATGTCCCCCCCCCCCCCCCCTTCATGGTCTCCTACAATGTAGATCCTCAGCACCCTTTGTTATCAATGGATGTCTACAAGAATGGAATGATACAAGCTGCTATTTTCACGTACAGATATTTTTGTGAATGAGGAGCTCACAGAAATTTTGTTTTCGCGATTTGACATCTAGAGGCTATTCTAAGTGCATTAATGCCTATCCATTTGCAATATTTTTGAGTGTTGCTAAATTTGCGGCCCAATAGTGCTTTGTGAAATTCATGGAAAATAACAGCTTTTACAGTAGTTGTCACATAGAACATCCCCTCCCCTGAAAGGAAAGGGTTCTTCAATGAATGTGCTATAAACACGTATTAAAGCAATCACATCATCTCATATTTGAGTCAAATCAGAATGAAGATATCAAACTAAATGGCAAGCTAGAGAACAAGTAAATGATCTGAACTGATTCTTGGGGATAACAGTAGAGTACAAAATCTGGGTCACAAGAAAATGAATGGATTATCTTGGGATCAACTCAACATTTGCTTTGTGCAAGAAAGCAAGAAAAAACCTAAAATCTTCATAAAGGCTTTTGCCTTGAGAAGTTTTGGCTAGTGTGTAAATGACAATGCTTTTGGCACATTGCATTGTATGCTTTGTCAGAATTACAAGAGTATTAAAATATTTCATTGAAGGTACATAAAACGATTGACACCTACATTGTATTCTAGAGCATACAATGTGTCCAGCTCAAGATAAAACACTCATACATGTAATCTATACGTCTGAGACAGCTTTTTTCAGCCACAAAAGTCGCCACTGCAGATGACTCATTTCTATCAAATGGATATGAGATATTATTCAATTTTCGTAGTTCTCTGTGGCTTCTAAAATCTCTTTGAATTTATCATTTTCCTTCCTATGGTATATCCTCCTCATTACAGATGAGAATAAATTCAGATGCCTGCGAACTACTGGGATTATTCTACTAATTCTGAAAAGCTGTTCAAACAAACATACTGTAAAAGTGGACATTTTCGCGGTGTTGAAATTTTTGCGCAACCAGAAACTAGCGCGAAAATAAAAGCACGCGAATATTTTTGCTTGCCATACGTTCCTGTGCATGATGTCTTGATTCCGCGGAATTAAAAACACGCGAAACTCTTCTGACCCGGCCAACCGTGAAAAATTAGTCGCGCGAAAATATCCACTTTTACAGTAACTACTAAAGTCTCAGCTTTGCTAATTCCAAAACGCGATTTGCAGAGACTCCAACCCCAAGCACCTTCTGATCTGGAGATTCTCCCGCCCGAAACCCCTAGCAAAAGGAAGACTCCAAGTTGATGTGTGCAAAGCGCGAAGTTCCTAGGGTTCTAGATGTTCTCTGGTGCTATCTACGGCTTATTTTTTTCAACATACGATAACAATAAGTAAGAAATCCTTTCCACCGGGAGACACAGAGCCAGGGCGGGAGAAATCAAATCTCAAGCGGGAGAACGGGAGATTTTGCAAAAATGGGTTTTCGGCGGGAGATCTCCCGTCGAAAACGGGAGAGTTGGAGTCTCTGAATTTGGTATTCTATCTTGAAAGGTTTCTTCATCAGTAACAATGAAAACAACTAGGGCAGTACTGTATATCATGATCTGATTGGCATAGACATGTAAAACTGAAATGGAAGAAAAAGGAGAGAAAAGTACAAGAAAAAGAAAATCTGGCATGCTAGTGAAACCTGCCTGAAATAATCATGACAAATTTGATTTTAACAGCACCAATGTGGGCAGATGGACGTCAAATATATTTAAGTTAAAGGCTATGCTACTTGTTATCGAACCCTTCCACAGTTTAGCTTTGCCAGCAAACTCGCCCATGGCCATTACGACCATATCGATTTTGTATGAATAACAAAATGCTCTGAATACAAAAATACCGAACATGGAGTGTTATACACATTTATTTGTTTTATGGCCAGTCTGCTTTAAAGCAGGAGTTGATTTCTGGCCGAGCAAATTCTGTATGAATTTTAATCATGCATTCCTACTTTAAATTTTACTGTGTAGTCGACATATTGACAGGAAAATTAATACAGTGACCACTTTTGAATAGAGAAAAGGTAAAAAAACAAACAAACAAACAATGGAGAGGAAAGTCTCATAGATATTTACAGTGATTATTAAAGTCTGTGTGTTCCTTTTGCAACCCTGAAAACTAGATTCCTTTATAGGCTGGTATATGGTATGGGTAGGTATAAATTCAGACCTTTTCCCAGAAAAATAAAACTGAAACCTTCTTTATGATGGAGGGGAATAAATACTACAGATTTCCAATGAATTTATTCTAACCCCGAAAATACATTTGTATTCCAACAGCTATTCTCAGTAGAAAAGAGGAGCGTATTTTCAAGTGACATGGGGGTTAGTTTTTCATTTCTTCTTAAAAACACTGAGATGTATTACTGTATAAGATTAAATACGTAATGTTGGGAGGTAATATTCTTCAACTACTGGTTTGCTAAATTTTGTGACATTTCCAAAAGGGGTACACAAACTATCAAAAAAGGCAATGAACCTGCGAAGCATTTCAACAGAGATGTTACAGTTGGGACAACTTTTTTGATGGCTTGTAAATCTAAGTCCAAGGAAATGATCCAAGTAATATGCACCGCAGTCAGAGCCTCTTCATCATTATGATGAATTCTGTTCAGATTTTCATTTAATATCTGCTCATCTAATATTTGCTCACCTTTAATGACAGCTTTTGTTAAAAAAATAAAACTTTCTCTACTGGGACAAAATCTAACATTATGGGAATAACCCTGGTTAGTGCACCCTCTCCATCTAGTTATGTACAGAATTTTAGCTCATATCAACCAACAAGTGTAGCACAGGGGACATTCCTTAAATCTCCTTTTTTTTTTTTTACTTTGCTGAATGCCACAACCCTCTTCTATTTGACGTCATCATCAAATTCCATGGCAATGGGTGTTATGTATTAAAGACCATGAACAGAATGAGAAGAGCCATTACCTGTATTTCTAATGTAATTTTACAATACAATACCTGTGTACCCCTAACCGACCAATACATTTCTTTTAATCATCAGCTGCACACAGTCTATGCAGTGAGTACCAATCTTTGTCCATCCCATTCTCTGGCGGATCAGGCATTCTCTCCGAAGTTTTGATTTCAGAGGTATGAAAAGGGAGAGGGTAAAAGATATGAAAATCAATTGCTCTATAGGGACTTTCCTAATACATGCTGGGCTAATATCCTGAGCGTACTTCCTTTTCATCCAATACAAGAGGCAAAATATGCACCGAGTTCATTGCGACTATGATGTCCCAGACATTGCATTACAGGCATTGTATTGTCCTGCATAAATGCCTACGTGTACATTATAAAAGACGAATTAATAAAACTATGTATTGCATTATCTAACTAAACAAACACAATAAAAATATCTGAATGGACGCTCAGGGATACTTTATATCTACTCCATCTATTTTTAAATAACTTTTACATATCCAATTTGTTTATATCTATTGAATGGGAGGGTGGCCATTGCTTGAAGCATCCTCTGCTTCTTGCACTGTCACATAAACATTTCAATGCCTTAAAATTCTAACCTTATAGATTTTTTAACTGGTGCCTATTAAAGGGGAATGGTATCCTATTTCAAATATTTTAAAATATACTCATATGTAATACAAACGAGAATTTCTTACAGCCGTGATAATCAGGGCTTCTGGTATTTCATGAAAAGCATGCACATATCAATATGACCCACTCGTATATCAAGAGGTACACTTGATTTCAATGTTCTGCCCTTCGAGTCGTCATTCACGACAAACCCCCACTACAAGCCCCTTCCCAAAATATGCCTGATCGTAATAACGAATGACAGCGCGTACTGGATGTATCATCCTAATGCACTGACCATCTGTTGATCACATTTGCATGCATGCACAGTTACCCTTGACTGCACACTAAATGCCTACATTTTCAGCCGCACGCAGCACTGGCATTGAGTTTGCATAAACCTGCACTCGCATCCCATACATTCAAAGGACACAAGGCTGTGGCAAGACCTGTGAATGGTGCAAGAGGTGTGTGAAGAAGTACATTATTCAACCTGCTTGTCTTTGTAAAACAAAATTGTCACTCTGAACTGGAATTTTTAATCCAAACAAAGTGCTTCTCTTTTTCTGCTCATTTTGAGTTCACATTCTTATGAGTGACCGGGGATTAGTTACCTCTTGGAGACAAAAGTATGACTTGCACGATGAGTCTGTCATATTTTTGTATTACAATTTGTATGCTTGTACAACTTATAAAACAGAATATTGAGCAGAGAGGCCATCTAATCAACTGGAAAATAAAATTTCAAAATAATAAGCCATTAGAAAAAAAAAATTATAGCACACAGCTGGTATGTATGCAAACACACATACACACATGTATACACAAACACACAATACATAACTACACACACACATTCACCATAATTAACATACTATGTACAGTTTTCATTGCTGTATTGCTTTGCGCTTACTAAAGATTTTGCAAGGCCATCAGCTACCACAACAAATGCTGCACAATCAGCCCACTGGGATTAATCTCTAGGTATTGACTATAACAAATGATTGGTCCTATCGTCAGATCACCAATGACGTGCTATGCGCACATGTCTTTCTCAACTTCAACTGACATGCTACATATGCCTCCTCATCAATGTCTTTTTTTCCCCCTGTAGCAATGATGTAAGCATATGGTTGAACACCTTTTCCAGAGTCAGTGCCCAAGTGTTTGGAGGGGGTTGCAAATTCCAGGCTTACGGCACATAACCACAACCGCTTCACGTAGGAGGGAAAGGCAAGGGGGAGAGAAATAGCGCACGTCCTGACGAGGAATGTTTTCCCTTTTTCTACACAAAGGATGCACTGCTCGGAAGAGCACTATGAAATAGTAATATCACAACCATTGTATTGGTTTCATTGTCAAAATGACCTTATTCATGATGATGCACCCATTCAGCTCCCATTCCCTTATTACTATATTTAGCCAGGCACTGAAAGACTCGGCTGTTATGTCCCATGTCCTGTCAACTCATTCAATATCTGATGTACCTTAAAGGGTGTGTACAGTTCTGGTTGAGGTGAGGATTTAGCTTTTAACTTTTTGCAAGATATTCAGAAACCACTCTATGAGATGTCAAAGAGCATGCAATTCTAAGGGGTATCGAAAGTTTATTTGTGAAAATCCGTTTGGAAATGGCTGAGATATTCTAAAACAAGGTGAAACAAAGAGATCCTAATAAAAGGTGTGGCTTGTCGCCTTTTATTATTAGCACTTTTTTTGGATATCTCAGTCATTTGAATACCAATTTTTGTCAAATAAACATTGAATCCTTCTTAAAATTACATGCTCTTTCATATTTCATAAGAGGTTTCTCATTATCTCACTTTAATAAATGTTCAAAACATGAATACCCACCTCAAAGGTATGGTACAGTCCCTTTAACCCCAAAACAACTCCCTCTATACTTTCCTTGAACTTCAGTCAAGGGTCAAGGTCCACACAGAATTTGACAAATGATTTGTATTGTTACAGTAGTCCATAGATATTAGTCCCTCATAGAGCTGACTGGATCTACGGAAGGGTATAATAAATCACCAACAATCAAAATCATCAATATTTTGTTAATTGCACAGCTCTTCCTTTGTTTGGTATTGTGTTCTTTGGATTAACAGTGGGCCTGAAAGCGGTTAGTTATGCTACCACCTATAAAACACTTCATCATCACGGGACATTCCCAGACCCACAGAAACAGCTGCTGACCACCTCTCAGATATATAGCAACACATATGCATGCTCTGCACTATCATGTCATTGCAGTCATCCTTGTTGCTGGAAAAGACAACATGGTGAGTGAATGCATACCAGTCACAGTACCTGTGCTTGCTGAATATTCCACATAAGCAATACAAATGTTTTTCCCTCAACGCCTTAACCAATCTACCCCCCCCTCCCCCAAACACACACACACACATACACACACACAACATACCATCCATGAACCCACATCTATTTTTGATTCAGCGTGTCGCAATTAGAATATCACTCACTAGCCTGTTCAGTCAACTGAGTGCTGCCCTTGGATCAGTGTGCGATAACATTCCATCATCATCCACCATGATTTGGTGTACAGTGTGCATCAGGAGACCCCGCGAGTCCCATCCCATTGGGAGGCGAGATGGCTTAAAGGAATGCATCCGCTTGTCTGGTCTCTCCTCTGCTCCTCTGGCTGGGTTGAGGCACAAGGAGGAGCGAGATGGGCTGACATGCCAGGCAGGGAATGCCTCACATGAGTTTGGAAGGGCAAGGGCAAGGGCAAACCACTTATGACAGAGCCAGGGGAGAATTCACAAATCTTGCACTGGCTATCAGGACAATGAAACAGGAATACAATCCCTACCCTCCCCCCCCCCCAAAAAAAAAAAAAAAAAAAAACAACAACATGCACTCTGGCAGACATGAGAGGAATTTGGAAGCTGGGAATTGATTTACACAGCAAAAGAAGATGGGGAAGCAGCGGAGAATCTTTTCCTAGTCCAAAGGAAGAAGCTACGCATACCTTGAAAAGGCACAACCTTCACTTAGAAACTAGATCAAAACTTTTGCTCACAATGATCTGCACTTGACATCAAGCTTTTATACTGCTAATGTGACTGACATTTTTACAACAAAGGATGCTCTTCCATCTCATCTGATGTGTTGCTGCATTGACGTTAACAATTTGCTCAATAATGACAAGACCTGTTGGTCACTCTGTTTCTCTATCAATAACCATTTCATACCCAGCTTTAAACAAAGTGAGGTGTTCAACAAATCACTTGCTGTGCACAGTGCTTTGCACACGTCTGTGAAAGAGACAGACATTCCAAAGTGTGAACTCTATTTGGTACTATTCATGGTATCACACAGGGTCACAGGTTACCACATTTACAAATGTGCGAATGACAGGGAGCCTAATCCCACTCAGAGCAGCGATATGAATGCCCGTCTGAAACTACACAGGCTGCCAAAAAGCAGCAACATCATCATGTGTTGCACAAAGGGATGGAAGAAATGTATCCAGCAGGTGTGTTTTGATGCAATGCCATGACAGCTCCACTACAACACTCAAATCCTCTCCTGTGCTACAGCCTACGGCACAAACCATTATGGCAGAATGTTGGCAAGACAACACTGGCATAACTATTAAGATGCATGAAGTGAACTTGAATTTCACATCAAAATGTACCTCCTTGTACAAGAAGAGCAATTTTCATTAAGAATCAAGCTTTTAGAATACTGTAAACAGAGTGAATATTTCATCCACTAGATCTGCAGCCTTGAAAACCCTGACATGATGGCACATCAGAGCTAGAATACATTGGCATGAATTCACGATGTGCTGCTTTTCCCAGCCTGCATTATATAGTTTACTGACATAGGCAGACATACTGGTAAATCGATCTTGTGCATTAGTGGTGAAGGGAAATAGACAATTTCAGTCACACCTCGGCTCAAAAGATGTTCCAAACCCATATCATGCTATACACTTTGTGGACGAGAAAATATGTGACTTTTATGCAACATGACCACTCTGCCTCATTTGCCTCATCCAATGAGTCGGTGGATGATACATGCACCGTATTACGGATGCACTTCCATAGACAATGGACTCACATTTCGGTTCTAATGAGTAACCGGGAAGTCTTAAACGAGCAGTGAGATGGGGAAGTTCTACAAATCCGCTCTCATCAGGCGGGCAGTGCATGTCTGCTGCCCTCGTGGTGGCGGGCCAGTGTGGAATGTTGGCTGGAGAACACGCGATGACAGTTGGCAAGTTCCTGAAGGTCATCGCAGATCGCCATCTATCACTGGCGCTCCTTTGTGCCGTCGTGTACATGCAGTCTTCAGACACACCAGATACACACCTAACAGACTTTATTTATGGCTGCAATCCTATATTGGGACTAAAGGTTAAGTGTAGTATCAGCAAATAGTAACTCCTATGAGCTGCAACCACACACCTCCATCCCCCCCCCCCCCCCAACCAAAAAGAGGAAAGCAACACCATCACTCTGAAGGCAATGACTGTGGCACAGACTACACTACATTCTACAACACTCTGCAACACTCTGTTTTGCTGCCAGATAACACCTTCATATCTCAGTATCTTCGCATTACTGCTATGAATTTTTTGTTTGTCTTTGTTGTATCAGAAATACTCAAAGTTGTACAACAAAGATGAGAATTACTTCATGTTTCAGAAATTATTCAATTTGGGTAGATTGAAAGACAGGAAGAGTTCTACTTCAGCAAAGAGTGCAATTGGCAAGTTTAAATGACAATCACTTATTAAGCAAGGCGACTGTTGTCTTGAGAGACATCAAAATTTTAGCAACTGAGAATATCTAATCCTGATTCACAACAAGTGTGTACCATATAGCACAGATCGCTTTCTTTCAATTAAAAGAAAAAGAGAGATAAAGATTACAGAAATCCTAACACGATTTGTTCACTAATGGAGACTGAAAGAAATACAGAATGTGTTCCTGAAGGACTGTAATTCGTGCTTTTATCAAGGGCTAACACATTTCATTCTTATTTTCTTCCCCTCTTGTGTTTTACACCACTTTCTATTTTTAACAAGATCTCTATATATGTAAGTATGCAAACTGGCTGCAGAGCAATATCTTGAAAGTGCAGCGTATTGCTATGACTTTGAATACACTGTAGGTCTCTCTCCCGTGCACAGAGGAATGGGTACTCCTTGAAATCCCCATCTATTGGGTCCCTATGGTAGAATCACAGCGAACATCATATATAAACTTGTTAACCACAAGGTGGGTGTAAAATTCATTAAATCAGTGAAGCTTCGAACACTACTATTGTGAAGGCACATATCCACATTGTGACTGACTTCATACAGTAGGAGTTCTGGGATCCGTGAACAGTGTACCTTTGAATGCTTCTTCCTAGATGAATAAATACAAAGCATTCCAGAAATGTCAATACAACCAACAACATTATGATAGTATTTAGGTCTCATAAATGCTCTGAGTTGACAATACATGAATGGTACAAGAAGATATAATGCCAAAGAAATTCCTCAAGAGAAGGCAGAAACCCATAACGGCTATACCCCCTCCAAAGCTTTCAAATAGTCTGTACAAAACACTGTGTGCTGAACTCCTTTTGATGCAGTGTATTGTCCATAATTGGCGATTCATCTATCCTTCTAGCATTACACCCGTTAGAATTTACTCACACAATATGCAAAGTTACCACAACCATATCATGTATGCAAAGTTACCACAACCATATCATGTAGGCAACTGATGATTCAGACATATGTCACATATTCTCACATACAGAGTATATGTCACATACACACAACACACACACACACACACACACACACATACTAATAAAAACCAAAACCAAACAAAAGGTGGGTTGACTTGAAATAAAACCCACCACCATAGACAATAGACCAAGCCAATAATTGCATTGGCTCCTTTTCCCATACAATGGCACATATTTTGGGAGTACAAAATTTCACGAACCATAAGGTCAGAATGACAAATAAGTATCATCCTTTTTTTGTTTTCACAAGAAAACTTTGTGATTGCAAACCTCCAAAAATGATATCTAGCACATCTGTGTTAACAGGAAGGAATATTTTTGCAAATTCTGTGAATATAGGTCAGCTTGCGAAAGTGCCGAAAAATAAAACACTGTAGAACAAACTGAGAATACAGTATATTCCAACCAGTGTGTTACTTTATAGTCCCATAGAATTTCTGAGAGTAATGCGAAAGTTGGTAGTCACACATTAATACACTAAAACATGTAAACCAACTACGGTACTCAACACTGTAATTTGTGCTCTGGGTAATCATTCTACAAGTGTATTGCAAAGTCTGGGAATATGTGTGCTTGGCATAATTCACAAGCCAGAGGATGATTGGAGAGCAGCAGAGGAAGTATGAAGTGTGAGTGATAAGATAAGTTGAGGGAAAGGAAGAGGAAGACAAAAGAAATACCCCCCCCCCAAAAAAAAAAAGAAAAAGAAAAAAAAAAGAGATGAGAATAGAGAAGAAACTTGGTGTCTTCGTAAGATATGGACATACTGTATGATGACAGCATGTGGGATATTAAACTGATCTATATTATGCTACTTGGGGAAGGGGGGATTTCCAATCTCTGTTGCTTTCATCAATGAATCAAATAGGATCTTATCTGTAGAGTCTGACCTGAGAAGCAGCAGTCATCTGCATGAAGTCCATGATAATGTTATCCACTATTCACAAATTCACACACACACACACACACAAATGTTTACATACATGCAAACATGTCAAGTAGGAGTTTAGATTCTATTACAATTGGTAAGCATTATGATGACCTACAAGGCCTATATAGATAAGTGACATCAGTTCATTGCATGAGTCATTTTGTTTCTTTTTTTTCTCATTTTAAACAGCAGTCTGTTCTTTAATCAAACTGCAGATACAGTACCTAGATTTTGAAAAAAAAGGCAATATTTGTCATTACCTGCTACATCTCTACAGGCATCTGAAAAAACAAAACATACCAAAAAAAAAAAACCACCCTAAACACTGAAGCAGCAAATTTTGGTGCAACCTGTAGTCTCAATAATTCTTGTCACAGGCGAATGAACAGAGCGACTATGTTTAGAGACCGACTTTGAAATCTTTCTGCCCAATTATGGCATAACACTAATTGTGTTATCAGTTGGTGGTGGGCGTCCCGTTCAATACCGATGCAAGTCAGTGCACACTAACAATCGAAGTAAAGGTAACAACAGGCTACCACATTTCTTTGGGAATGCATTGGGAAAAAAAAAAACCCACACAAATATAATATCAGTCTACTTTTCTCACACAGGTACAGTGTGTGTACAAGTGTGCTTGTTTGCCATTTCTTTAAAAATGGTAATTTTTCCCTTAATTTCCAAACATACAACAAATACCTAGTTTCACATGCATTTTCAAATCCATGGCTATTGCCCAGTATGATATTTCTTAAGAATCCATAAAAATGAATAACAAACTTTGAGATATCACGGACTACAAATGAGAAACAAACAGAGAGAGATTGTGTAGTATGTGACAATCCTGAGGTTGGATGGCATTGGCCACATCTAAATGTAACATCTATGGCAGCCTCAGTCTGATCCAATCTAAAGACCTTTAAGACAAGCATATTCTTACAATTTTTTTTTACTGCATTATGGTGACCACTGCAATGGACAATGAAGTTCATTTTCATTTTTTTTTTTTTGGAGCCATGATGACCCGCATCAACCCCTACTACCTAGTACGCTGGTGACATCAAATCCTCAGAGACAAAAACACATCCATCACACGATCACACGCTAAATGATGTTTACAAGCTCACGCCCGCGATGCAGTGCCCTGCCTCATTGGGTCTGGTTAGGCTGATGTCTATATGGCACATGACATAATTCATGCTGACGACTGAGGCAGACTTTGCAGGTGAATGTGACATGAACACTCTCATCAGTTTGGCGGCACACCACGCAGTCTCGCAGCCACATTTTCATACAAGGAAATTGGGAAATGGAGGCAATGGTATGGTACTGAATTTCTCTGTAGGCATGCATGTACAGGCACCCCCCCCCCAAAAAAAAAAAAAAAAAAAAAGAAGAAGAAAAAAAGAGAGAACAAAACCAAGAACAAGATGCAAAAACATTCTCAAATTGTGCAATATCACAACAAACTATAGTCTTCATACAATGTCAACACAGCGACTTTACTAATACTTTTAGTTTTGGTTCCCTTATGTATGAACTCACATACACACACTCATACATGTACATTGTACATTGTAGACACTTCACCTTTATTCTAAAATACATAATATGCGTACAAAATGACCAGTCACATATGAATTTGAAAATCCTAATTCATCATTACATATTAGGTTCTTGACTCGTGTTCCTTCACAACGCTACATCACACAAGGATATGCTTATAATCCATCTGGATAGACTTTTGTTTTCTTTGTTCATGACTTGAATGAGAACTCGGTACAAAAAGGAGTGCCCTATGCAGTTTTCACGCAAGTCAATGTTAAACCAATGCCAATCCAAATGATGATTCCGCACACACTAGACAATTACCAAGGCAGGAGGCGAAACGCTGTATGCTCCAAAACGCGTATGGTTGATTTGTGCCCGTTTCTTGGTGGGTCATGCATAATGCAGGGGGCTGTCTTTTAGCATGCCTCCCTCGCCATAACATCTACGCAGCCTGCTAGTCAAGCTACACAGCCAAACCAGATGCCTGTCAAATATCATGACGCACTGGCCGGGGTGAGCGCCCATAGAATGTCTTACCTGAATCTACCGATTCTCCGTAAGTGAGAGAACATTTCGCCACCGGGAATATAATCCAGTACCATGTACAGGTTGGAGTTATCCTGTATGGGAGACAAAAATGTGGCACAGAAAAATGGGGAGTAAAAGGCAGAAGATGAAAACAAAGGAAGGGGTACTGCCTCAAAATATCATATAATACCACTTCATATGATTATAAAACTGACAAGGCCTTTAATTTAATCACTGTGCTTACAAACCAATGATGAAAGGATTATTAAAGCTAAATCTGAACAGGTGATTGATATTCTGTTTATACTACTGGACCCCCCCCCCTCCATTTTCCTACCAACCTGGAAAGGGGGTGGCGATACAAGATGTACAGTTCTTTACCCAAGAGTACACTATGCAATAGGTTACACATAGAAACATTAATCTCCAAGTTTACAGATATATGGCAGAACAAAATATATTAAAATCTGAAATCTGAATTGATGAAAAACCAGTGTTATGAAAGCAAGTATTCCATCATGAAATCATGTAGAATTAATGCACATTTCTGGGACATTTTGGGAAAAAGTGAATGGTGACCTTTCACAAAATGAAGATCTGGTTACCTCGGCAACACTCTGGGGATTGAACACATGCATTTCAGAGGAAAGGAGTGCACTCTTATAGACTTGGCGACACAACACAAGAAAGGAACAGAGAAATTATTTGACACAGGATTCAGCCTGGGACATCCTGCTTGACGCCGAAGACATGATCACTTCTGGATGTCTACTGAATGCAGGTTCATCTCATTGGTGAGTGAATACATAATGCCTTGGTATCATTTTACATTGCACAGTGCATTCCCTTCTTGATAACGGTGTCAACAATATTGCAATGCTTTGGCTTCGGGGTAGGTCTTTGCCAGTATGGTAATATCAAATGTTCCTTAACACGGCAAGTAGAGGAGGGAAGACTGACAAGTGTACTGAGAAATGGAGGGTCTCTTGAAGTCACAAGCGTCGGTCATACAGAACACAAACATGACAAAGAGTTAGACACATATTCATCAAGAGCTAAAGATATGCTTTGGTTATTACGCTCTGATCATCTTCTGCTGGTTCTTTTCTCTTTCTCTCTCTCTGAGGAACAATGTAAATTTTACATATCTATGTATGGTAATGATACTAGAGACAAGCATTAACAGTGTAAATGCCTTTTTCTGCTCTGAAGTCCTAGCAAACAAGCACAGCATGGATTGACTTGAATGAAATAAATGACAAAATACTTCACAAGCAAATCTATTAACAATATAGCATATTATGCGGCATAATATGCAATGAGTCCTCTGTAATTAGTGGTAAATGCGGGATATTTGCACACTGGTTGTATTGACAATGCTACCAGCATTGTCAAGGAGGTTCTAAAAGAAAGATCAGATAGATGTTATACATGCATCTCTACAGGTTAAAATAATGTCCAAATCAAGGAAATTTTTATATTCTCTTGTCAAGATATGAAGAGATATTTTAGTACTCTGGGCAGCTCCTGCAGAATTGGGGTGACTTGGGAGCTCTGTTTGAGGGTACAGTATGTATATTAGTATTCAGAAATTGTCAAGCTCATCTGCTACATTGTCTTTTACTGCTTCTGTGAATACCAAGGGGCAGAGCCATTTGTTGACGTTCGTACATACACAAATATGGAATGCACACATTCTTCAGCTTTTCAATTCTTGTCAGTGCGTTTGAATTGCGACAAGGACAGATGCTAAGGGATTGGGTTGCCGGAGAGTTTCTGTACAAATTCATTCCCTCCCATGTTGTAGGGGTACTCAGAGAGGGGAAACGTGATTTCATACGCTCCGCTTGACTTGTAAGGGGGCAGGTGGACCGCAACTTCATGGCGAAGTCATACACAGTGTAGAAGTATGCATAATCCCCGAAATATCTCTCCTGTGCATTTACAAATGCATTGCTTTTAGTCATTAATATGGATGCACACATGCAGTGCTTTCTACCAATAAGATACATGTGTCTGCTTCTATACCAAAACAAGTTACAGTACCTTATTTTGGAATTTCCTACAAGATGCAATTTTAACCACAATGAAGCAGATTATCTATATATTGGATTTATATAAACATTTGATGAAATATTGGCAGATCAATTGATCTTGCACAGCAAGAATCTTATCTATTTATGCCCATTCTCTATATCTGTGCAAAAGTATTACATTTATGAAGGATCCAACAGAGTGTTTTATCTTATTTTAATTTATGATATGTAGGAATTCAACAGAGAGACAAAAATGGATTCCTGATATTGCATCAACAGTGACAAATGTTAGGTTCACAAGACATTTCTAATCTTTAAGATTAACTCAAACTTTTAAACTTTGATGATGAGCTTGTGGCTTGAAACTACAATGCACGTCCACACGATACCTAATCTTTCAGATTAAACTTTCAAGCGAGAGTCCCACTCGATGATGAAACATCACAACTGGAAGAAATACATTTAAAATGCAGCAGCAGTCACAGAGAGGTCACATTAATTTTAAGAGTTTGTTAATTATTACATCTACACAATGCTGAACTACGAGTGGCAACCCCCTACAGCTCGTGGATGGAACATAAACCCTCTGTTTTTTGTGTGTGTTTTTTTGGAAGTTTCTAATCATCTACTCAATTTTTAAAGCTAAATAACGTTCAAGTGTGTCTACAGGGTGCTAAACTGCGGGCAAATCATTGGAGTTAAAACTTTGTATTAATCTAGGTAAGACTAGAAATATTTCGTGAACCTACCTAAATATAGTACTCCCAAGAAAACAATACAGTCCCTGTTCATAAGAAGAGACACTGTACATCCAATACAAACTAGCCATATTCCTCAGTGTATTTGACAAGCAGGCAATTATTTACACATTGTGCATGCAGGGGCTGACTGCATGGAAAAGACATTCATTAGCTCTCTGGCACGCCATGCTGATCTGTCACATGTGAGAGAAAAACACAGCCATATGACTGGCATTGCTGGGATTGGGGTTGCAGCGCGAATGCGGCACTTGCCACTCCGCATTCATTTCATTTTCGTGTGCACGTTTCATTAACGGGCCACATTTGGCAGCTATAATGAAATAACTGTCTAGATTCACGTCTTTTAATCCCCCACCCACCTCCCTCAGTCACAATGCTATTGCCCCAGTGACCTGGAAATCAAACAAAGTTGTCACATATTGAAGCACAATGGTTTTCTAGTATACATAAACTGATACTGCGGTGTCAAGATTTAGGATCTCACAAGAAAAGAAATTAAACCATATGTATAATTTGTATGTATGCATGCCCTATGTATTCAATGGTAAACAAGTATTCTTCCCCTCCCCCGTCTTGCTGGGAATTACTCATTGTAGATTCTGTAATCCTATCTAGGCATAATGTTATTTTGAGTGTTTTGCTTTTGTTTTGTCAGGTGACTAACTCAATTCTTTGTTTTTCTCCGTTTCATTCAGACAATATCACTTACTTTTGAAAATTGATCTTTATAACATCTTGCTGGAAAGAAACCAAAATCTATTCTTGACCCACCCGCCCACCTACTCCCCCCCCCCCCAAAAAAAAAAAAAAAAAAAAAAAAATAGGTACTGAAAACTACAGCTTGTAAGACTGCTCTCAACTTCCAGATTCCATATTCTTTTTACCACATTCAGGGTTAAAAAAAAGTGATGACGTACAAATCTTTCAATGTAACAAATCCTCCTAATGACTTTGTGGTACTGTAGGCTGTATTTGAGGAAAGAGACCAAATCCGAGGCTAATCACTGCACTTCATTTTAGCAGTCTCTCAAAATCAACAGTTTTCTTTTTCTTTTTCTTTTTTTATAAATGAGCAACAAAGGACAAAAGATAGCAAAGGCAGCCCCCTACCCCAACCCCAGAAAAATAGAAAATTGCTTTCATCTCATCAAACTCAGAAAGGGAGGGGGGGGGGTAGAAAAACAATACCTATATGGTACTAAGAAGTGTTTATTTTCCATTGCCTTATACATTGATTTAATTAAATTACACACAAGCAAGCACAAGGTTGTGCCATGATCATGCATGGTCTATTAAAAACTGCTTTTCATGCCAGTGAAATAACTAAAGTCCAGTGTAAAAAGGACAGTTGAAATTGCATTTCTACACTCAGCAGCGCGTCAGACTGCACAGTGGCAACTAAACACGAGGTCAGGGGCATGAGGGCATAGGGGGCAACCCCGCTGTTTGTCAGCATGCTGCTGAAAGCATCCCATGCCTTCTCCCAATGCTAAAAATAGATGCACGTTCGATCCCCTGAATAAGTGGGTTAACTTTGCACACTGACAAAATATGACTCTATAATCATCTATTTGTGTGCACTCCCTCTCGCAGAAGTGCAGTAGTATTACTGAAGTGTAATGTCTTCCTTTTGGAACAATTGTGCATTTGCATTGGTTGGTATGTGTGGGTGCACATGTGCGTGTGTGTGTATGCACATGATTACTCCTTTTCTATACCTGCCTGAGGCTGTTTGTTCAGAGAAACATCCCTGTGGGTTTGGACAAAAGGGATCCTTGATTGGACTTTGATGGTATGTGATTGACCTTATATACCTTTTACGTTTGCTCTAGAGCACCAATGGGATGACAACCACGCACACTGTAACCCATTTTTTTTTTCCTTCCTTCTGTTCTTCCTAAAATTTCACTGCCTAAAAAACAGAGTACTGGCATGGGATATCTACTGCTCATAGAAATACTGTTTTCTGTTTCTGACGAATTTTAATTGGCAATATTGACATGACAAATGCACATTGCAAATCATGCAAGACTATGAATTTAGTGTCTATATGAAGTAGCGGTCAAACATTAATGGGCCGGCCTACAAACTGGGTTTCTTTTGGCATTCGGGTGAAGTATATGGATCCACATGGGCTGCAGTTAAAGCAAAAGCGTTGTTTATACAGGAGAAAAGTGAGTTCACTGACCTCATCCAATTATGAAGGGGCCATTACAATGATTGACACACAAAAAAAATGCAATATAATGATGTCAAATGATGACTGTTCAATAATACATACACTGTGGAATTCTTTTTCACAGAGACTCAAAATGAGTAAGTTCTAGCTGTGCAGCATCACATTGTTATTTTCACATTTTGTCAGCATATCTTGAGCATTTCCAGGAAATGAATCCTAGCGACAGGCCGAGGTAAAAGAATAAATGACCTATCGACCCTAAATGATGCCATCTAATTGCCATTAGGCATCCACTTGCCTTTTAACAGCCTTTGTATACAACTCCTGATTGAAACTGCTTCTACCCATCATGAAGGTGCTAATTTAAAATCAATCACGATTCACCCCTCTGGATTCTTGCCTGCTTCAAGACGTACAATCACAACCACAATTTTCTGCCATAGTGTCAAATGCTGTGCCGCATCTTTCCTGCTGAATATGTATGGGAGACGTCCATGCAATTGAGTAAGACAGTCACACACTGCGAGCAAACCGCTTACTACACACGGTACTACCGTACTACGCTTCAGCTGCAAGATCCACAGACAATGTGTGTACGGTGCTCGCGTACAAAAGCAGACATGGCTAATGAAGCTTGGGATGTTGTGGGGAGTTTGTGTGGAGATGATCCAACATAGACAGCTACTGTGGAGATGAGATATGAGCAAATCTATGCAAGACAGGAAGAGAAACTTACCTTGAAATGGTATGCTAAGCTGACAATGAATGGGAAGGAGATGGCCTGAAGAATCTTCTTCTCATTTAGCGTGTGTTCAACTTGCTTCAATTTTACAACCTGTAGAAGATGAATGGGAAAGTGAAAGTACATCGTTAATTCATTGCATCAAAATCAGCGCTAAGCTAATTCTGCCTCTGAATCAAGAAACATGTATTCTCCAGAAATATTGATATAAAAGACATACACATACCATATATGCATGATAGTTTATGTATAATGGACTATTTTTATAATGATCACTTCTGCTCTCCTAGATAGTAAAGATCATCAAAGGATGGGTAATCAAAATGGAGAGGGAGTCTCACACAGATAAACATCAGTATCATCTCTATCCGAGACTTATTCATAAGAAACACCAAATATCACTGATAAAAGATACATGTAAGTGATACATCATTTACAGAAGCATTAAAAAAAAAATGCTGCAGGGCTATTGACAAGGTTGCCTTGAGAAATTAAAGAGAAACTAAAAGTTTGAATTGAAAACAAAGACCAAAAGTTAAGATATCCTGTTGTCCACATAGTCAATGCTTGTATATTATCTGGTAGTAGCGGTTAAAACTTTAACTGCTTTATAGATATGACATGCTTTATACCAGCTATATTATGTGGCCACCTGCATGACATGCTCAGTGACCACTGACTGTGATCTAGTGGTCAATGTCCACACAGCTCAGCAGCTGCATGTGAAAAGTCCTGTGCAGAGGCTAAAAAAGAGTTGTTATCTAAATGCAACAGGGCTGCTGACATTCACAAATCAAAATCAGGAAGACTCCACAGAGCAATTATGGAGGTACATTGTACATACTTGTGTATCAAATACTGTAAGAGTGGAAATTTTTGCTCAGTTTGCATGACATGAAGCTTGAACACAAAGACAAAAGTATGCATTTTTTTTATTTTGCTTTAATTTGGGTTCTTCTTTTTTTGTAACTTAAAGTTTTCTTCACTTTCGCTAATACTGTAGTGTGAGTGAATTCGCTGGCATAATGTGGACCAGTTACAGCCCTTTCACCATAATATGTGCTGCTGCCATGGCAGAGCAGTGTGCTGTTTAGAGTGCTTGCTCGATTGTCTTGACTGTCCACAAAACTGAAATTTTATCAAGCGAAATTCATTTAACCCTACTGAGCACAAAAACTTAATCACACAAATACTGTGCCTCCACCTTTACAGAATATGCACCTACACTGGCATAAATAATTCCTAAGTCAGGTAGATTTGTTAATTCGCTTTTACACCTTCTACACATGAAGAGTTATTGAAGTTCTCAAGAAGCCTCTCACAGAATCAGGGAGACTTGGCAGCTCTGATATAACCCAAATGGGTACAGGATTTGTTTAATATATATTCTCTGGAATATGGACAATTATATTGGCATATGTCACAAACTACAAGCATGGTATCAATCAAAACGGCTTGAAGAAAAACAGACATGGTCCACTGTGTATGTGTGTTATCTGTTGCTTTTCACAAGAATGTCTGTCAATTCTTTGAATAGCATCACATCCTGCTTTATTCCTTGGATCCTGCAAACACTAACCTCACTGCATTAAAACATAAACAAAGGCAGTTTATCAAATTTTCATCTAATTAAAAAAAAAAAGATAGATACAGTTGCAATATTCAACTGTAGGCCATCTTTAGATCTGTGTTGTTTTATTTCAAGCTGATGTAAAAGGACAACTAAAAACACAGTTTTAATTTTGGCAGTACATCAAATACAGTATGTCAATAAATACCATTCTAAATAGTGATTTCAACAGCTGCTACATATAGGTTTGACTGCACATTCAGATTCATCAAATGTTTCGATACCGGTTTTTAAAACAGTCTGAACTGAAATTTGACACCTGGCTAAATCTCTGATGACAAGCTGCCATCTGCCCACAAAATCTTATTGTGCATGCATTGTACAATCTGTATGGGTTGCCTAAAAGCTACAAATAATACCTTTTTTTACACACATAATATTCCATTGTGAAATGTTGAAACATGTTGAGTGCCAAATCTAACCTTTCTCTTGATTTAGAATAATCCACACACATTTCACATTTTACACTACATACTTGCAAACATATTGTATGATTCAAGCTTTGAGATCTTACACTTTATGTGCCCATGTTACGTTCTTCCGGAACTACAAATGTACCTAGTATTTGGGTATCTGTACTTACAAAGTATTTCACAAATATGAATTACTATCAAACATCCTACACAGCATGATCAATTTGCTTTTCAAGAGGTCAATACAGACTGTACAGCCACAGGATTCTGAGAATTCTGCTTCTTGAATTGAATTAGTCCTACTCCCTCTGTCTCTACCCCAAAGGGTCTATTTTTACCAATTTATCAAAATTTCTTGTTTGGTTGTAGGCCCTATGTGTTTTTTCTTAAACTGCTCTATGCAGACACCACTGACAGTGTAGACACAAGAGCATGAAATATACATACACATTGTATAGGCTACAAGTTCTATTGTGTGATTATAGTCATCAGGATAACATTATCAGGGAGAAAGAACCAGGCATAGTTTACACTTTAAAATGTAGAGAACTACTTCTGCTTGTGCTGCTTTTCAAAAACAAGATCAGCATAGGTTGGACTGCAACAACTCTTGTGCTCTTATTGTAATTTTCATCTACATTTGTACCAATGCAAATCAAGATTTTTTCCTCACAGCATTTCGAAGAATTTGTTACTTCTTTACAATCTAGGCCAACAGCACTAAGCTCACTGTAAAAATGGATATTTTCGCGTGATTAATTTTTCGCGCTTGGCCGGGTGAGAAGAGTTTCGCGTGTTTTTAATTCCGCGGAATCAAGACACCAAGTACAGGAACATACGGCAAGCAAAAATATTCGCGTGCTTTTATTTCGCCCTGGTTTCTGGTTGCACGAAATGTGCGAAAATTTCAACACCACTAAAATTTCCTCTTTTACAGTAGTTGTCATCCAACATAAAGATAAAAAGAAACAAAAACAAAAAGACTGTATTAAAAAACAATGCTATTGAGAAGCTTATACACAACTTCACATATGTGTGACTTGTGCTCACTAACATGTACTATACATTGTACAGCATGGGGCTGGCCTGCTGTTTGTCGTTATCAGACAATTGCCATTATGGAATGTATCGTCATAGAAAAACAGAGAAAACTGAGAGCATCTAGTGGTCCTTTCATTCTTTTTATCGGACTAAAGACTGCTCCACATTCTTTTGTTCAACTTGAAAATGATGACCTTGCACAATTCTCTCAACATTTCCTATCACAGCATGAGCATTACTGGCAGTCTCAACTGGTGATTCTCAGATTATTCACATAGGGACCTACAAGTTTATCAATTTTATGATGTTCCCTGTTAACAATGCTACTGAGAGAGGGAAATTATGAATGGCAGGGAAAGTAACAATCCAGCTCTGGGTCCTGCTCTGGGCCAGGATTTTGTTTCCACATGACATACAGCTGTACACGTACACGTACAGCACAACACTCCCCGGCATAATTATTATCAATTAAAAAAAAAAAGATCAATTCAACTGTACATCTGACTCATCTTTATCACCAAGGACGATGAGATGTGGTTATTTAACTATTAAACTACACATCATATTGTAGGTCCTGAAACTAATATGTTACAGCTTGGAATACCATGGATATTTACAATTATATTATATCATAATATTTTGCTTCCAGATGATCACAGAGTTTCTGTAAGTCAGATCAAGTGCATGCTTCATACCCTAACATATAAATTTTAACATGTTCCCATAAAAGCAGAAAAATAATCCCAAGATTTAAACTTCTACAAAACTCCACAGTTCCTGAAAAGATTCTAAAGGGTTCAGCTATGGACCATATAGGCCTACATGTACATGTAATAATTTGTCTCTCAACTCTGCCATCCTATTCAAAATGAAATGTAAGCTCCTCAACTTGAGTCTTCAGCTACATTATTTAATTAATAAACATAAGCTACAAGGACTCTATTATAGGATATACAAAAGCTTTACCATAAAAAAAATAATAATAATAATTTTACAACATGAATAGAGGACTTTTTTTTTCCTGTTCTTTTCTCAAATTCATGCAAGTCCATCTTACCAATAATGTTCACACAATATCACATAAGTTTACAGGCATTCCTCACAAATCTATTCAGTGCCATGGCTATCGCCAGCCAATGTCTTCCTTATCCCATTCAATATGTGCTTTATACAAATTGATCTGTGCAGGGAAGAGGGTAAGATCTTCTTCCAATAGCGACCTGGGAACACATATTACCCCTCAAATTGAACAATGAGACAGGTGCGCCCACTCTGGGCTCATCCACTTGACACAAGTCAATATGGCTCAACCCACTCGAAGGGATTCAAAAGAAAACTGCAAAACAGCCAGTACAAAGCTTCTAACCAGTTTATATCAAGGGCATGGCACGAGCAACCATCATCCAAGAAGGCGTCTTCGGGTGCTCAGGGAAGGAGGGGCAGAAGACAAGATGCTCTTGTCACACATTTTGTTTGTGAACTCTGTGCTATGGATTTGCCTTTCCTTTTTGTCCTCTGGTTACAGACATCAACACATCGACAGAGTTTGCAGATGATTTTAGACCCTCTGCTCTGGACTCAGATGACAGGTTGCTCATGGTAACCCAAATATTTTGTAATGATGAGAAGATGCATTAAATGCATTGAACACTGATGCAAGCACCAGTTTGGGCAAGGGGGAAACTGTCATCCCTACCCCCTTACCCCTTGGACCCTGTACATACATTGTACATTGTACCTCTGCTGTTCAATGTCATGCTTTATCATGAGAGAGGGAAGACAGAGACTCTGCCATGGTTGGCATAGGAAGGCTTCTGCCCTACACCCAAGACAATGGGATGGCTTTGCCATTATACATCATTTGCTTCTTTCCCTGTAGGTGACTTTCCTGCCAATGTGCGGTTTATCTCACCTTCTCCTACTCTTGGGAAAATGCTGCAACAGGAGATCTGAGGGGGATAATTAACTCTTCAATACCCACTCACACCCACTTAACAACACTCTGGATTAGCACAGCTACAATACAAAAGCACTGCACAATCCACTCAGTCAGTGAAAGAAGGCTATCTGTGGAGTTTAGAGTTTACTCTGTACTGTCACAGTACTATGGGGGGAGCTTTTTCCAGGAACAATGCCAGCGAGTATAGATGGCATCGGAGATGACATCAACTCCTTCCTCAGAAGCACTTGAAAGATAAACCCTGCAACAACTGCCCTTTTATTTTGACAGACGTTGCATACCACACCATGGTCCCATTGCTTTAAATGCCACTAAAATGTGCCCAGAAAATCTCCCAAAAAGAAACAATTTTGCCTAATCCAAACATTAAGAAAAACTGCATCGATGAAGTTAGAATCTGCAAAGGATAACATTCACTATATACACGTCTGTATAGCAGTAGAGAGTCTTTAATAGCTTCTTCCTGAAATAATGTGCACTATACAGCATGTACTGTACATTCCAATGTTTGTTTCGTCACATTGACTATGCTAATTTGTATTCTGGAAACATGAACTTGGTCCTGGACACATTAAATTGATGTGCAACTATCAGAATTGAATAAGAAAGCATTACCACAATAAAATAACTCTTATGCGCCATGGTGGAAACCCCCCTGTGTGCCACGTCTTTCTGAGACAGCAACATAATATGCTATGAGAAATCATTCTGTTTTTCAAATCTATGTAACATTTATAGATTTTTGTTACCCAGGACACATAATGAGCAAAGTTGTAGAGAAAATGCTAAGCTTTGCTTTGATGTGAACTGTATGACAAATCTATAATTGTTTTTCTTTCAAATGACCAGTAGGTACATAATTGTACAGGCATGACTTTTGCACACAGAACAGGGATAGAGACTTTCATAGAATTTACTCGCAAATTCAGTACCTAGGGAGCATCGCTTGATAGTCAATCAGCCACATAAAATGCAAGCTCCATGTGACAGGAATGGAATTGCGAGAAAGGTTTTCATTGTACTGTGGCATTTGGCGATTTATTGATCAGTTTGGGCTGGTTTGTGCATTTGAGCAGAATATCGAGTGAACTTGGCATGCCGTCAAATGAGTCGGGTGTGCAAACATGGCACATAAGAGTTCATCACATTTTATAAGGAACACAAGTGTCAGGATAAAAGCATAATAAAGTGCAATGATCTTCTCTGACCAAATACACTGAACCCATTGACTCACAAGATACAATGCCTTTATCCTATGACAAGAAAAACTCTTTCCTGCTCTCATTGACAATACTTCAGGGGTACGGGAGTACACTGATTGGAAGCAATAATGTGGGAGTTTGACTTTCAGGTTTTAGTTTCAGGCAACATTCTAAGCTAAGTATTAAAAGTGTACAGACATTTGGTTCGGTTACAGATGGTAATGAACCTTATTTTAATAAATTCTTTTCTTTTTTATGACACTATCAACAGAAAAGAAAAGATGCCTGTAAAAGAGAAGACACAGTAGAGATATCGAACTTACTTTTGTATACATTTTTATGACCTTTCATCATTTTGAATGTCATTGATATCAAGGAAATCTAAAAGCCCCGTTTTAACAGAGCCTTTCAAACTAGAGTTACAGCGACAACATCCGGGTAGCGTCCAGGTAATCTTTTTTTACCCTGCCTATTAAAACAGTCCCCACAAAATATTGCTCAGACTTTGTCGTGGTTAACTTTTGCCAAATTCTGCCATAGCCAGTCAGGGTAATTACCCTGACATTACCCAGACAACCCTTCTATTACAGCACTCCCGCAGTAACATTCCTTTGATACACTCAACACGCATGCGCAATCGTCCAAACAGAATGACACATTGATCACGTGCATGAATTGTAACGACACCCCTTCACGCATGAATGGGTACGTTGCTATGGAAACCTACCTGGAGAAGGTTTTTGGTGTGCGTCTGCTAAAACAGTATCCCTCACGCGTTGTTGGTTTTTTTTTACCGAAGGCGATGAACTTTGTTCTCATGACAATGCTGCAACATTGTCGGGGTAAGGTCTGTTTAAAACCGCGTTTAAGTGACAGGTAGGAGCTATACACAGAATGTAACCTATCAGGAAAATACCCTTCTACCAAATTAGACTTTGTCACTTCAGAATTATGAGGAGTTTTTAATTGCAGAGTGTCTTTGGGGCCAAATCATAATGGTATTTTTGAAAAGTTTTGTTTTCTATTTATTTGTCATTCATTCTCCAGATATATTATTCTGACAAAAGGATGTGCACACTTTATCATCACAACACCATGTAAAATGACAGAGCTTGTGAAAGAGACACTTCCTCTTCAGCTCCAGCACAGTTTACAGAATGTTACACATTTCTGGACATACTGTCAAGAAAGTACTAAATTATGCAGTGAGATTGGGCACATCACTCTTGGGTACATATGGCAATGAAATCATGATGAAGACCATGTACTCAGACCATACATGTATAGGTTATACACAATTTTACTTGTGTGTATGAAACTCTGCTTTGCAAGTACAAGTGTATACAGTATTCATTTCTTTGTTTACAGATCCAGGTCAAGTGTTTCAGCAGATTTCAAAAGCCATACATCATCAGATGTGGCCTCATTTGACAGCTTGGCATTCAAAAAATCATATACTCACATTTACACAGCAAATCATTCACATACATTGCATTATTCCTCATACAATTTCATAAAGTGCCATCACTGTATACACCATAAACTCTAATAGTAAGTCTAATTTTTTCCGAATCAGGACTTCCTAACAATTCATGATATGGCAAAATTTGCAATTGCGGAGTACAGTACTGAATGGAGAAATGTATGCGTGCATGTTACATTTATGTCGGGATCAGAGTTAGTATTTTCGCTTGTTTTTAAATTTGCGAAAAGCACCCGACTCGTGAAATTTGTGGAAAAAAAAACCCTCACAAAATATTTTGCATATGGTTCCCTTCTATTTTTTTTCTTCACATAATCTACTCTTTGGATACGTGTTGTTTTTTCTTACCTTTTGTTTGTCGAGAATTTTCATTGCGTAGTATCTTTGTGTAGCTTTATGCCTGACGAGCATAACCCGACCAAACGAGCCTGTACCCAGTGTTCGTATTCTCTCGAAGTCATCAAGGGCAGCTGTGTTCTGTCACAAAAAGAAGGTATAGTTCCAGTCAATATTATGTGCATTGACAGCACGGTTTCATTCCATCATGACTTCCAATGCGCAGACAATTTAGTATATTTTCCCCCTAAAGTTAAAACTACAACCACAAAGTTTTGTATTGCCTATGAATAGTTAATCATGAACTACATTTGTATCATTTTAGATGCCACATCACATAAATTTTGAGTTCTATCAACATTACAAAAATGCAATAATAATCTGACCTTTATCATATATGGTCCAATGTCAGATCTATCACTGAAATTCTACAACTATGGTAACAAAGGTTGTTTTAGCACAGGAAGATAGTCCACCCAAAAATATAATCGACGAAAACCTAAGGGCTGGCTTGAGCTTCAGCCAGCTGACATGAAAACTGATATTAAACAGAAGTCATTTCATGCTACACATGATTTGCATAATTCATAGATGACATCAAGAACCAGTAAATATCCATTCAACATTTTCTAACTTATCTTGATGTACAAAGAAATCAAAGAGCAGGACATAATTCATATCAATCCAAGATAACATAAGAACATAATGAAGAGCACTTACTCGGTTGTCGCAATCCCATTGCTTTGTAAAGCTCTCTTTTGCTTCAGTTAGAAAATCCCTCACTGCAAAAGGAACAGAAGAAACAAACAGATATTGGATAAACATCATTCAGAGAAGAAAGAAAACAAAATTTAATCTGAAATTATTTGAAGATTGGAATTAGGCAGCACAGGAAAGAAACATATTTTCTTAGTTCCTCAAAATGCTAAAGATTGCATGCATGCACACATATTGGTGGTACCATATGACAGTACTTTAACTGAAGCTACAAATTTTATTTGTAGCAATACCTTCAAGACAAAAATTATATTTCAGTTTTATCTTCGTCTTTTTTGCTTCAAACATGTACACATATCACTTACCTTATCAACATCTAGACAATAGCAAAATGGCAAACAAAACTTCAGGTCAATTTTGAAATGTGTGCGCAAAAATTCTTGGTACATAACTTGTATAAAGAATGTGTGCTTTACCAAATATATTAAATGTGTTTTGCCTTTAACAAGTCTCACATTTTTGCATTAATGAAAGCAAGTGGAAATGAATGGTAGACAATCTTGGCAGAATTTATTGAGCTCTATACTCAACATATAAATTCATGACTGTAGCAAAGGGTGACTCAATATATAGATAGATCATATGAAAATGGAAAGAAATGGTAGTGCAAACAGATTTGTAAAAAACAAATCAATTTTCTAAAGGCAAGTGGATATAGTTGAGGGAACAATAGGTCTTTTTCTTTTTGAAATTCATAGGATGCATACTATTATGACGATTCCCCACATTACTATCAAAGCATGGATGGACATTGGGAACAGGGTAAAAGAGTCATTTACTAACAAATTAATCAACAATATCAAACATAGTTGGAAATTAACTATATGTGTGTGGAGAGAAGGCCAGTCTGGAAAATATTTGCAGGAGAATAACAGATACTGTTGTGATGGGGAATGTGTCGAATACAAAATATACATGCAGGGGTGCAATAGTATGATCTCTTACACCCTCTTAACCAGGTGATTAAAAAACAGAAATTACCCATAGCCTACCTGGCTGTTTAAACAATTTGAAAAATATGTTTCAGGATGTTTCAACACATGTCTATCTATTACGAGACTTTCAAAGGTGTAACATTGGTTTCTTCACAATGTACATATGGAGAAAATTGTCACATTACATTTTCCTTTTAGAATGCCACAGAAGTATTTGTACCATATTTTTCATTCACATTCCAGAGTACAACTGTAGGACTTATACAGTTGGCAGCAAAATTATTCGACCCCCCATGCATTTTTTACATTTTGGCGAAAAGAATACTGTAAAACGAGGAATTTTCGCGTGCATTTTAATTTCGCGAATTTTGCGAGCGCCAAAATTCGCGAAATTAAAATGCACGCGAAAGCTTTTGTCTACACTACATGCATTGAATGCCAGTAGCAATTCGCGAAAATTTCATGCCACAAAAAAGGCTGTCGGCTCCAATTCGCGAAAATTTCATGCCGCGAATATATCATGTTTTACAGTAACATTGCCACTGCAGACTGTTACTAAATCATTCACGTAGTCAACAGATAGTTTATCGCAATTGAATACCGAAAACAAAAGTCAAAATTTACTTCATAGTCCATCCAAAATTGCAATTTTCACACAAAAACCATGTTGCAAAATTATTTAACCCCCTGTATAAATACACATGGATGAATACACTAATAATGACAAATTAAAAGCCACATGCACATGTTCTGAGGTGAATGCCAGATATTATTTATCGTCCATCCAAAATTGGAACGTTTACATGCACAAAAAACAGGTTGTAACGTTACAGCAGGTAGACCTACTGTACAAGCATTGCTGACCTGGAGACCATTGCCCATGAGGAATGGGCCAAAATCCCCACAGAGCGCTGCCAGAAGCTTGTGAGAGACTATACCTCTCGTCTATAGCAGGTCATTGCAGCAAATGGGTGCTGCACTAAGTACTAAAGACACACCCTAGTGGGTGGAGTAACGTTACAACCTTTTTTTTTTTTTTGCATGTAAACGTTCAAACTTTGAATGGATGATACATGTAGATAATATCTGGCATTCACCTCAGAACATGTGCATGTGGCTTTTAATTTGTCATTATTTGTGTATTCATCCATGTGTATTTATAGGGGGTTGAATAATTTTGCAACGTGGTTTTAGTGTGAAAATTTGAATTTTGGATGGACTATGAAGTAAATCTTGACTTTTGTTACGGTATTCAATTGTGATAAACTATCTGTTGACTATGTGAATGATTTAGTAACAGTCTGCTGTTGCAATGTTATTCTTTTCGCCAAAATGTCGAAAATGCGTGGGGGGTTGAATAATTTTGCTGCCAACTGTAATGTGCCTACATAATCTGGTATCAAAATGAGATGAAGTAAAAAAAAAAATAGTAATAATAACACTTAAACCACCATCAGTTATCACATCTTGATTAATTATACCATTTGAACAAATCTCACTTCTTTCTTTTTTACCAATACTCTATATCAACTGTAATATGTGCTAACATACAATTGGCATCTAATGTATTGAATAGATCATGTCCACTATAATCCTTCCTCCTCTTGTGGCAATCTAGGATGAGGTTCATCAGTTGATAAATACAGAACTTACTATTCTACTTTAGCAACTGTAATTTCATAAAAATTACAGAAGGTTTCACAAATGTTTTCATAACCTTTTTTTTTGTTTTGTTTTGTTAATAATTTCAACAGCCCTGGATCCTATAAAGATTTTAAGTGGTAAAAGAGTGACTGACATTCAATTTCATGAGAACTCATACTGTTTTACAAACAGGACTTTATGTATCTCTGGCATATTTGGCCGACAGGTTATATTCAATTGAGCCTCATTTCTTCTTTAGACTTTGATACAGCTCTGAAGTAGGCATAGGTAATCAATTAGTATTTGAAATGTTTGTCATACAAGCTCATATTCTATGTACAGTACATGTACATCTCTTCTGCCCAAAGCATTGATACCTTCAATGTCTTTCCAACATTTTTCTCTGACAAGTTATAGATTTATTTTCATGACCTTCAAATCATCCCTGAACTTGTTTCATTGGCAAATAAAACACAGAATATTCATGACATTCAACAAGCTTTTTTGTTTTCATTTTCAAGGTGATGATAATGCAGGCATACAAAATGAGTATTAAATAGGTATAAAGAATATGCATCCCTTCGTCAAGTCTACACAATGCTAAATGCAGTGTTCTACAATGTAAGTGTAGGAGTTTGATTACATGCATAATAGACAAGCAGTGCTGATGCACCACGGCCCGAGTGGGCAATAATATGTACATGCCAGTCATGATGTGGTTGTGCTCAAAGCTTCAAGCAGCTGAGAAATGCAGGGATGTTTGAAAAAGCACTGCACGATCCCGTGAAAATTCCCCACTCCTGCTGCCTGCCGCCATGTGCACAGTGCATGATTACATAAACATGTTGGAGAAAGTCAATGGAGACATGCATCGTCTCTGGCAGCCTTGATAGCCAGCATGCCTTATCAAGGCAGGGGAAGATGACTAAGTGCTCCAGAAACCATACCATTGCGAAAGTTGTATGCATATTACCCATAATTAACCCACTATACCACTGTCCCATAGAAACGAACACTCACAAAAACACTGCCACAACACACACACACACACACACACACACACACATGTACACAAACAGGCATACACAGAAACCATACACACTAGGACTGTATGCGTGGAGAAACACATTTTGCTGCATTATTGTGCCCGCTACCTCAAGAATATACAAAAGACAGCCAACGTTCATCAGGTGGGATTCTGTTGAAATTCAAGTCACGATTGACAGAGAAAGTACTGTAGGTTGGGATGGGTAAGGAACGAACTGCGCATCACTACGGCTACATCCTACATGGAAACATGGAAATGCTGATGCATGAATAGGTCATATGTATATTATTCAATGCCTGATGGAAAGTATCCAAAGGGTGAAAAAGGCACACTAACTTGGTTGTGGACATTTGTCTTGTTTGTCTGAAATAAGGCCGGACTGAAACAATTTTTAACTGTTAGAAAATTTCACATTTAACTTTAACAATAAAGGTTGAAGTTTATAAATGCTCCAGTGGAAAGCAATAGGTCAACAGTTGTGAAAAAGTAGAAAAATTACTTGATATGTAAATTGTGAATGTCATTAGCACTTCACGATGCCTTAAAATAGGTGCATGCAGTGAAGAGGTAATTAATTGGTCCATGCAATAAATCTATACACAGATTCACAGTCATGGTTGGTTGAGAAGAAAAAAAGAAAAGAAAAGAAAATGCCTTGATGATGCTCCTCAATGAAATATACCATTTTGTAAAACTTATCATCACAGTCTGTGACAGCTCACATAACCACAGACCCTGTGTTCCACTGCGCATTAACAATGAAAACTTCCTATCACCCAAATACACAGACTGTGCAAATATGCAGTATTCACATTATCCTACTGTCTTTAATAATAATGGTTAGGGAGCTCTCCTAGGGAAAAGAAAAGAAAAATAAGGCCATATATACACAAAGCTGTACCATTACATCTATGTGTCCCACACAATGGACGGAATCCACCACTTTATACACAACTGGGGGGGGGGGGGGGGTATGATGTTACTTTTTGCTGTCTGTTCAATTCAACATAGTTAAAATGTACCAATACCCTGAGTATTACGTTTGCTACCTTTGTAAAAATATACTTGAGATAACCTCTGCAAAATTTGGGATTTTTTTCACTCTGGTTATTTATTGGGATTTAAATGCAAATTTTAAAAGAGTTTACAAAAACAAAAACTTCAAATAGACTAGTCAATCATCCGATTCTTTCAATCAAACGATCGCGCTATCAATATTTTTTTTTCTAAATACGTCCTGAATGAGTGATGATATGCAATGCGTGCGAGTGATCAGCTAACCGATCAACATGGAATTTCAATATTATTTGTTAAAACGAACACCTACATAGCTAGAGCACACGTACATCAGTACCGGCGCTAACGGAGCAGAACATGAATGCACGGAGCAAAAGTGCCAATTTGTAATAGAGATATGATCTGATTTATCGAAATATGTACATATTTTCAGGGGCTATCACAGTGAATTATGGCTGTTTTTTGTGCATTCTAGCCATACACAAATTTGATTTCCAGGATATCGGTACACTTTAATAAGCTACAAGAAATAACACATTTAGAAGACTGCAAAGAAGAAAGACAGAAAGACAGGTAAACCAAGATTTATTCCTTGAATAGCACAGGGAAAGACTAGAGTACAGTCTCCACAACTAAAATCTTCAGTATTTTTGTGAAATATCACGCAATTGAAAGAAATGACTACTATTTACACAAATTTACAAGTCAACAGGGGAAGGGAAGGGCATACACTGTATCATCCTGAAGCATACAATTATCACAGTCCATAGCTTCAGGGTAATTAGTCTCTTCACAAAAGGAATAGTTCATGCTTCTGACACCCTCTCCAGACTTATAACCACCCACAGGGAGACTAAGCAGTGCACACTCTCTGATGTTGAGCTCCAATATGGCCGACATTATCATCTGGAATCAACGACAGCTGATGTCCGCTGTAGCATCACCATCATGAGAAGAATACACAGAAGGCATTTGTATACTCATCTAAACTCACTGTGCCTTTTATACAACATTGATCAAAACAGTTGCTAGAGTCACAGGAGTATTTACACTTCCTTCCCAGCAGAGATACAAAATTGTATCTCAATAGGACAAAATGCAGATAATCTTGGAGCATTAGCCTGTGTTCTGTCACTCATTTGTATCACTCCTACTCAGGGCAATTCATACAGACAGGTAAAAAACAGCACAATTAGACAATAATCTGCAACAAAGCACATTTAAATCTACAGGTACAAGGCAACAATGTGAAGCCATTCAAAACATCAGCTGAAAATCAACATCTGAGTGTGATTTTTCAGTTATAAAAGGGAAATCTCCATTTACTATCTACAATGAGAATCCTCACCATAGCACATCAAATTTTTGCTGGATGGCGTCTACTCTTTGCAATCACAAGCAAAATGTGGCACTTGCCAGCCAGGTTACTGAAATATCAGCTGCATACAGCACACTGCCGAGCCAACCGTGTGTGCACATTTCAGTAGTCAAACTTGTTACTCTTTGCAAGTGCTACAATATCATCATTTTACACTGCAGTGTAAATGGAAAGGTTGAACATAAAGGCCTGAATTCACGAAGGTGGTACATACAGTATCAAACCATGGTTTAAACCATGGACAAAAACTACGGAGCGCCAAGTGTCGCACGGAATATTTCATTGCGAAATTGGTCATTTCGTCGACAAAATGACCGTTTCGTTAACGAAATTATAATTTCGTGGACAAAATGTTCATTTAGTTACAAAATCTTGTCATTTCATTACAATATAATGATTTCATTGCCGAAATGACTGATTTCGTAATGAAATATTCCATGCGACACTTGGCGCTCCATGGTTTTTGTCCATGGTTTAAACCATGGTTTCATTTGTACCATCTTTGTGAATTCGGGCCAAAAAGTTTAATGTTGTGATACTCCCTAAAGACGATGTGCCAAATGTGAGAAATGCTTTTGTTTTAAGAAAAAGTGTGCCATTCTATTAAGGACTCCCACTTCCCCTTATGAGGGCTTTGATTTATTTGGGCTGCAGAGCACTTCCACCAAAAAAAACAAAACAAATTAAATAAAATGGGGGTATCTTATGTGTAGAATCCCATACAGCCCAGCAAACAAACATATACACACACATACATGCACACGCACACACACACACACACACACGTGTATCTGATCTGTCATAATTCAATTTACAAAATCACATGTGGAATGATTTACATCCACATACCTTGCAGAATTGCGATTTAGACACATGCCCATTTGTTTAAATGGCCTATTAAAATGCAACTTTCACCTATTGATCTAGACACACCAACTTTACTGCCCAAACAAACCACATAATAACCAATTCACATTATCGACTCACATTGAAAAACAACATTTAACCTAGAAATACTAGTAGATTATATCTACAAAGCAGAATACTGCAAAATATGAACAAAGGCAATTAGAATAGACATGTGATTCTTTTAACTAATCATTAGCCTCAATGTAAAGCTAATCCCCAACCCTTGTCATTCCCCTTAAAAAGGCAACTTTACAATGTTAATGCAACGTCCAACAATGAAAATCCATGATTGTTAAAAAACTGCTATCAAAAAAGGGCTAATCTACAAGTGTAGAAATTGCTTACAAACTTATAATAGCAGAATGATGATTTTACTTCATCGCATTGGGTCAGCAAATTGAAGTCCTTCTGACTATAATTACTTCATAACAAGCTTATTCCATGTGCTCCTACAATATTGTAAAGTCTTTCTTTGCAAACTTTGTCTACACTTATTCAATGAGAATCACGTAGTCATAAATGTCAAATTTCACCTCAAAGCACAGATGTGTTTACCCTTTAAAAAAAAAGTGCCCATGACCAAGCACATACTACATGTATATATTACCATCATGTATCCTTATTGTCACTGTGTACATTTCAGAGTTTTTTTTCTTTTTCCTTGTGGTTGACACGAGGGGCTTGTATCTAAACCAACACAGCGTATATCCTATTTACATGTATAGAAACATTCCATCCGGGTAAATGTATCTGTATTGCAAACCTTATCTACAGCTGCAACGAACTACAAGTAAGGTATATCACCTTCATTTAGATAGCAAGTCATATGAAAATGATTGAAGCATTTTGAGTACGTTACATTAACTCCTAGCTCTGCAGTTTCTAAATTGAACATTCCACAAACATAACTTTTCAATGAGACTGCCCTTCTTTTGCGTCTACTTTCCACAATTATGAATAGTTATGTGGCAAAGGCAGTCACTGTCAAATCAAAGATTCATACAAGACACTGGCTCTTTCTTTTTCTTTTTTTCTTTTTTTTAAACTTCTGCAGAGAGTATCTACAGTATTCAAAATTGATTTTTTTTTTTCCCCCAACTAATTCAAATGAATTGCATCAAAGAACTATTATGTCTCAATGTTACAGTGCCCAAAGGAGACAAGCCAAAAGAAATGAGTAAAGAAGATACAATAGGGCACTGAAAGAGCTCGAGAAAGAGATAGATGGAGGAATGTACATGGTTCACACATAAAATGTATGTGTAGGAAGACAGCTTGTATCACAATGGTATTGCAGAGCACAGTCGGTATTGCTAACTGCACAAGTAGCTGAAATCTACACAAGATTTTGCAAATGATGCACTCCATATCAAACGTTTCAGAACAGTTGCAGAAAATGAAAGTGCATTTGCCTATCAATCAGAAAGTCTGCAAGAAAAGAAAGAGTAACCGAATACATTGAAAGGAACAATGATGATACAGGCATGTTATTTCAGAGGGTGATGCATAAAGTCAGAGGAGCAATGTCACAATACACTGTACTACTTCAAATGCCCATGGAAAAAAAAAAAAAAAAAAAAACATTTCAAAAGTACATACTCATGACAAACCCAAAGATAACTTGCATGAAAGAGGCAATATAGAATGTATATACACAAATATTGCAACTATTTCAACTTCAGAGGGATTTCATTTCAGGGTACGTCGAGCTGCGCATTGAACTTCACATGTACTTGAAGCTGTGTTTCTTTTGTGTGTGCATGTACATTGTATGTGTGTGTGTGTGTGTGTGTCTTAGTCTTACAGAATTGCAGCATCAGTATGCACCGTACTTACAATTCATTGTAGGTCGTCCCTTGTGAAATACTTGTGGTATGAATGCAGGGAACAAGATGGCTTAAAGAGTGTAGTGAGGGGAGGATTCAGAGGATCTGTGAGGAGGTTCACTTGTCTTTGGAGATGGAGATGGGATAGAGGAGTACAATGTATGAATGCAATGACAAGCAAATGGATTGAACAGGATTCACTTGCAGTCTGAATTGCAGGTGCATGTGTACATTATAATCACAGGGCTCTGCATACATTGGTTGTTGTTTTTTGTCACTTCTTATACCTGCCAATTCAGGTTAATTACAAATCTTCACAATATATCGATTCAGGCTCACAATTTCCAGTAAACAATTACAGGGTCACAATACACATAAAAGCTAGTGATTTTTCAGCATTGTTTATATGTTTCACATCATTTTTAAACCTGCATTAATGCGCACTTCACATAAGAAGTTTTTATGTTTCAAATTACACTTGTAAAAGCAGATTGTCTATGGCCAATGGGCAGGTACCATAGTATACTTTATAAATGTAGAGCCCTGATCACAGTAATGACCGAATGGCCAAAATTATATCTATATCCACAGTGGAAATATTTGACGAGGTTATGCGAATTGTTTCATGAATGAAAACAGCTCCAGACCAAGGCATAGAAGAGCATACTGCAAGGCAATCGAAGAGCTGTGTGCTACGACAAATTCAGAATGAGTGCACAAATGTAGATTACGCTATGATTTGCTTCGGATAAAAGTGGAAAATACGCTCTTGTGGTTGACAGATATTTACCCTGTGGCACAATTTGGTAGTTGATGTCTGAATTTTGTTTTGTTTTGTTTGCTATCTATAAAGAGTTTTGCATGTGTGTTTCCCTCCGAGATCTATTATGGGTAAAAGCACAATAGAATCATTTACTGCAATCTTAATACATGCAACTGTTTATATTGTGAACAGCTTTATCAGCATCTTTTATGCAGTCATTTCATAGATTTCCTCATATCACACAGATGATAATCAGTATATATTTCTAAATAAAATTAGAATTGTTTGCTGTCTGTAGCTTAGACAGATGAGCATACAAAAGAGAATGTACACAGACACTGAGTGTACCTGGGCAGTCTGCTAGCTCAAAACAATTTCTGTGAGTGTCTTTTTATATTGCCACAAATCAATTTTAAAGATAAATACTGCCACAATTCCACATGTAATGTGAAACCTGACATCTTCAGATCTTCAACATTTATTTTACAATACTCTCCAGCTATCAAAATATCACCAAGTGGCCAGCAAGTGCTTTGTATAAAATGCAAGTGCCATCTAAATATAAACTAGTTTTCACTGCTTAAATGTCATTGCCAGCACTTGAAAACTGAGCAAAGCAAAGGTCAGCCCTTTTGGGTATTAAGAACAAATGTTCAAAATACATAAAAAGAGAACAAACATCAAGTATTTACCCCCAAACAAATGGAATTTATCATAGACATACTCCTGTAACAGATGTGGAACCTCATGATATTCACAATAATTATCAAATTTTCCCATGGGGTGTACTTCTAAAGAGCTGAATACCAATTGTAAAGTGCCAACCAATTGTAAAGTGCCTACATGTAAGTCATGTACTACAATTGTACAATCTGTATATCATATACAATCCTTAATGTTTCTTTCAGCACTTTAGCATTTCTTTGGAAGGGACAGGGTGTTGGAGTGACTTGCAGAGGATGAAATGTGATAAGTTTGTAAAAATCAAAGGCGGATAACTCTTCCAGACATTACACACTCAAATGAAAGTAGAAAACGAAGCAATAGATCAGGAAATATTGAGCAAATCGGATGAATACCATGCAAGTTAACCATCTGACTGTTGGTAAGACAGTCTGAATAGTGAATAACAGGCACCTCTATAGAATCTTCTTGGTCATGGTAACACGAGGACACTTGTGTAACTGAATTTGCTTGTTTTGTGCATGAAATATCAGTTGTTTTATTTTTTACCATAAGACAAATGTTCTCGACAACTATGCTCAAAACATGTTACGGATACTTATTGAATATTTCATTTCATCTAGGAAAATGGGACATTCATACAGATACAATGAGAGAGTTTCATGTAGATAGCAATACTGAGAATTTTTTTGCAACTCATGTGATCAAAATTCTTCACTGGAGGTTTGAACAATGTTACATTACACTGTTGCAATGTCTTTGATATCCCCATTCTACAAAGATATACATTGTATCTCATTGGTCACTCGTCGGGAGCAAAGTTGGTTGTTTCTGGCCACCCACCGAAGTTTATTGGATCGCAGTACATCTGATGATTCCGTCTTGTGTTGGTCGACTATCAGGTCAGTGTCAGGAAAGTTGCATGTGCTCCTAATCGGACGATCTTGTCTCATCGGATCATGCCCAACATGTCCCACACTATTACCTGATAGTTGAACAACACAAGTCGGATTCATCCGACTGTGATCCACCGGAAGCAAAAAACTTTGCTTGCGACAAGTGACCGATGACAAAAAATCTCTTTGGAATGGGGGTATAAGGCAACTTTTGTTCAACTTTTGCCAGACATATCTATTGCTGCAATTTAAAATACTATTTCAACAACTTTCTCTTTGAGATAAATTTCCCTTGACCAATGTCATGACATGACTTTATTTGATGGCAGGTTAGTACATTGAGTACACTTGGAACGATATACTATGCTGCATTAGAAATGAATTTTTCAAATGCTTGCATGTGTTTGTAATTGTGAGGTAGGACAATGCTTGATTAGTTCTATCCCAAGAGGCCTGCAGGCTCATGAACTAGGCGCAAGAAAGCATAACATGGTCAAAAAGATGAATGCATTTATATTGTACAGTGCAATTGGTTCAATTCTATTTTTTCCAAGCATTATCTTTTGTTTATTGTGCATCTGTCCACAGATGCATGCATCCCGTGTTAGTCTTTTGCCTTCAGAGGCTATTAAGATTATTCGTTCATAACATAGAAAAGGTAAGCACTTCACTGCCATTCACTATGAAACTTCGGCTACATACAATTTACTAGAAACAGTTTGAAGATGTCGACCAAACCTACATTGTATTCTTGTAGCACCTGTGTTCACCATGAAAGAGGCGTGGAAAGAGGAAAATGAGTGAAAACAATGTGTACCATGTTAAAATATATTCCAAACACATGTATACTAGTGAAAGAAGTTTTTTTTTCTCTCTCTCTCTAAATCTGATACAGTGCAGCATGAAACTATATGTACCACAGCGTACAATTTACAGTGTATGTACCACAAAACAAATGTAGTTGATACTCGCTACTCTAAATTTTATTCCAAGACTTAAACAATTTTTGCCTGTAAGTGTGGGATAATACAACCACTAAAAGATTGCACAATGCTCAACCATGTAATCTTTTGATAAACACTCAGCAGACTCGTACATGTCACAAACGATTTCTCTCCTGCAAGAATTGACAATTTGCATCAAAGTCAAATGTTTCCTCGTAAGACCTAGCTGTATAGATTATGAATAGCAACCTGAAATTGGGGCTTCACAGATTTTCAATGTTTCACTAAGCATACATTAATTTGTCTTGTTTTGAACACTATAAAGAAAAAAAAAACCCTAGCTAAGGCTCATAGAAATACATACATGTACATGTATGTGACACAAACTCAAATGGTTACATCTGTATGTACCACTGCCTTTTCAACCGCGTACAAAGTGGATACAATATTCTGTAATCAAAGAAAATATGGATATTTTATATACACATTGTATCACATAAAGATGAAGTAGCTATTATGACTGTGGGCCCATGTTCTAGTACTGGGTATGTTTATTTTGTTTGGGATTTTTTGTTTGTTTTCAATTAACTTTGCACCTTGTCACATCACGCATCAATATTTAACATACGCTTACACCCAGCATACAAGAATTCAGTCTTCTGCATACATCTTCACTGGTTGTTAGTGGAGAAAGACATACTGTGCATGCAACCATACTTTTTCTCTCCAAAGTAATCATGTATTTTACATGAATGTGCTGAAGGTATAGTCTAAAACAATTACTCGTACACTTATACACAATAGAAATTATGAAGAATGTCTGATTGTAAGGTACAAGTGTAAGCAGAGGACAAATCAGTTAAGAATTTTAGTACTGATATTGTATGAAAATATATTAAACTTCACTTCATTCCTCTACCAAAAGAAATGTAAGTTACTGACAATACTGATGTACCACCATACATTTGTATGGAAATATGCATTGCTGTTTTCCTTTTTCTACTGGCTTCACACACTGGACACCAAATATACATGCTACTAGCATGTACACCATTGAACACAGTGATGCATGTGTGAAATTCCATACAGTTCTTGCATGACATGATAGCGCTGGATAACTAATGTGTTTATTTGGAGCTGTATAATTTTTTTTTTCAAATGTTTACAGTTGTAAACAACAGAAGTTACAGGCTTGAATGTCAAAAGCCAGACTGCACAGTGTGTTGTACACGAGAAACACTGGTGATGAGGGGACAGCAAGGCTTCAAGCGGACCTAGAATCTGTGACAAACTTGTACATTGTACAATGTACACAGTATACAATCCACAAGTGTTTGCATACTATCATTATATACTAGCTATTCAACATGGATAAGGATGCAATAATACAAACAAAAATGCTTTGAGTATGAGACTACGCCAATGAGTCAAAATAACAAAAATGTCTTTTTCATTTAATAATGAAAACAATAATCCACGGGCTCTAATTCCTACCTACATGTTGTACATGTAGCTTCTAAACCATTTTATATCACTACTGCCAAGGAAAGTTTCATAAAGTAATCAGACAAAGTTTGCATGATGGGCAGGGGTTACAATTTGATGATCATGTATGGTTGTACATGTAGTTCATGACTTGGAGTGGGGGAAAATATCGTCTCTTAATCATAAAGCACTTGTAATGAACATGCAACATAAATCCAAAATGAACTATGTGTACAGAATATAAAATTTCCTATATTCCTCGGATATGCAACTATCTAGTAGAGTGAATATACCAGTACATTGTACATTATATCCCTAACATTTCTAGCTGACAACATGGTAGAATGGGGAGGCAAGGTTGGCCCGATTGAATTGATCTCCATTTGCTGTCCATCATGGTACAAACAAAAACCATGGCTAGCACAGGCCTGCTAAAATGGAACTGCTCATCAGCGCAGACATGTATGTGCACTGACACATACGTTCATCAATAAAGTTCACCTCCAACTGATATTCTCTGGCTGCATGCATGCTGTGTATAAAGCTGGACACAACTCACCAGGGATTAAATGATATATCCGAGTCCAACAACTTCCCATTGCATGGTCTCCCCAAGCTACTGGGACTTTTATAATTCATATCACGGCCTTACAATTAAGTAACACTTAACATACTTAACCAGGTTAAAGTTTGCACATTTTCAAGGAGAGACCCGTTCACCCTGTTAATACCTTGCCATGCAACCCCCTCCCTCCCCCCCCCCCCCCCAATAAGAAGTTGAATAATTTACACAGCCTGAACCCCTTCTTGTACATATACCAAACCCCTTTTATTATGAAATCCATACAAACTTTAATTGGGGTTATGGCCACTGTATCCTGAATTACCCTGAGAATTACATTGTACCCTGACAGCACATTCAGTAAATACAATTTACCAATAACATCATATGAACCTAAAGTAGAATTGTGCATACACACTGTACCATTATATCACAAACATTTAAAATGGTGGTGGCCACTGTCATGTCAGTATCAGCTACCATGGCAATAAGTGGGTTCCATCAATTTAAATACTCATCGTCATGACAATGCCGTCCCTAAGTAAGATTCTAGTACTGCATGAAGTTTATGCACAAACTGCCAGTAAAATGTTATGTATTTAACATTCCAGTCCATGTATTTCTTAACACAAAATGTAACAACACACTGAGATATACATATCCTAAACTGTTTAAAATGCAAAGACATGAAAGGCAAAGATAGACAAAATAATGATTTTATTGATACATTTTATATTTCAATGACCTCAAATAAATAGATTGTGAAATACAACAGCTCTACACTATCACTTACCTTCCTATCTTATTTGATAAGAACATCATCCCTGCATTAGGTTTTGATGAAATTGTGTTGGTCTAAATCATTACTTGATTTCATAAGGATAGTAGGCAGGCTAGGTCATTACATGTCAACTTCACCAACATGCAATTGGCTAGCTGCCTTTACAAATATACTGCTGCTGTGTTATTTCCTGGAGAATCTACATTGGCATGACGCTAGGCAGAGTATATGATGTCATTTTCGCACAACTTACAAGATTAAGAAGATAATACACCCGTTCAACCTTCAAATTAATTATTTTCAGAGAAAAAAATCTTCAATGTTCTGCAGTTTCATAATAAATGTAAAGAAGGAGTAAACCACACACACTCCCATTTTGGTTTGAACATGCAGAAGTTGTATCTGTTTCTTTTTTCCTTTCTTTTCTTGAAGAGCATGTATTCATTCTAGTGTATATCTTGTTTTGGGGGGTTTGTCTTTGCCTGCTGTGTCACAAGAAAGCAGTTGCCACACAGATTACAACTGATTTATAATTTAGACTCTATGTACATTGTAGAGTCTAGATGTTCTACACTGGTACATCAATCCCATGCATACAGTACTATACTCCTTTATTTACATGCACTTAACCCAGGCAAGGCCACAAATTGTGCCAATACAGAATGTCAAAACACTGAAGACAGGGTGCAGCTCACAAATGAATAGTAAGTTATGATGCATTAAACTAATGTGTCCAACTTGAATAATCTAGATCATTACGATGACTCTGGTGGCATTGACATTTTATAGTGGTTGAGCCATCCAGAAGAGTGCTAGGTTCTAAAAACCTAGCGAGGCCTTAGAAAAATCTGCCTGTCCTCCCAAGTGTTTTAATAATTTTTTGACATTTACAGCTCTCCTCCGTATCAGAGGGAATTCCGTGAAGCCAGATGTAGCGTCCGCGGAACATATCCCTAATGACAAGATACAGACCGATATTTCGGTCAAGCAAGTCCTAGACTCTAGAGTCTATTCCTAGTTACCTCCACCAAGGCGGTTATGTTTTTGCCAGTGTTTGGTTGTTTGTTTGCCTGTTTGCAAAATATCTCAACTAGATGGGAACGGATTTGAATGAAACTTGATACATGGAAAGTTGATAATGACACATGTAACAGATGATTAAATTTTTGTTGTGATCCGGGGATATTTATTATAAATTTTTGAAGGACTTTTTGCCTTTTTGCAAATAGGGTAAATGAACTTCAGAATTCAAGCTGCGCCTATTTGAGGTTTGCATCATGTGCACTAAGGCCTGTGCTCTGCTTAGGGCACTGCACAGCAGGAAGTAAACACAAAGGCTTATCAATATCTTCTTTATCAGTGGGGAATTGAGTGATTTTCAGCATGCATGCATGGGTAGACATGAGCTGCTTGGCAGAGGTCTGCACTCTCCAAGTGCTTTTCTAGTTATAGATCTGCCCTAATAGTTCACGCATGATTCTTGGTCACACAACTAACCAACACACACTGCACTGGGTTGTAGCCTCTGAAGGGTCTATTAAATGCAAAGCAACTACCCTATGGTAGTCTAGATCTAGTAGAGATCTAGAGGCAGTAGGGTAAGGTTACCAGTATTCGGTCATGTATCAGAATTTGGTCACTTATCTCTAATCATAAGCCAACAAACTCTATTGTCACAACACACGCAAATCACATCATTTCAAATGTACTATCGTTCACAACAGGAAAGTCCTTAGTCACCTCCAAAAATCCATCCCAAATCCCAAATGTCGCCATCAAAAATGCAGAATTGGAGCAACTTTTCCAAAGCATGCGCAAATTAAGTCCAGTGTTTAAGACTCAGGGTCGCCGAAAAAGCACTAAAAATCAAGAAATACACTGTTTTCTTGCAAGATTTTTTGCTTAAATGTAAATTATGCAAGCTCAGTGTGTGATGGTATCCGCAAAAATGCAAAAGAAAAGCAAAATCTCCTTATGTGCTGATGCAGTGACTTAATGTACAGGGGTTGAATGCAAGTGCCGAATAGCCAGAATCAATTCACCAACGGGTGCCGCAACGTCTTCGGATGCAACTTTGCGCCAACAAGGTAGGGTGCAGCACATTTTTCAGCAGCCTTGAATGCGCATTGACATTGAACACGCATATTGCCTGACCGAATTCTGATCGCGATGACAGGATTCTGGTGAATCATCAAGGTGATACACTTTTGGATTTTCTGAAATTCTATAATGTATTTCACAAAAATCAAAATTTATACAAAAGAAGTTTGATATATTTTACATAGATAATCTACATTATTGTACTTTGTAATATTGTATGTAACTTATTTTAGTTTTAAAAAAAATATTGCAGAAAAGCTTAGATGACCAAATTCTGGTAGTTTTACCCTAAAGCCATCTACTAATGTAATAGTAATGTTACACAACATCTAGCCTAGGCCTAGATCTATTGCTTTTTATATATGCCACAGCCCATTAACTGTGTTGCCAAGTTGTATCATCATGATCTAGACTCGAAAGTTGTCTAGGGATTCAACCTGATTACTTTGGGTCCTACTTCAAAGGTCCTGATTATCGTCGATTACCATTAGGTCGCCACTACCTAAAGTCTCCAGACATTCACATCCCATGTAACGCACGCGCGATCGGAGATCAGCTGGGGCAACGGATTTTCATCGCACTTCAAAAAACATTCCTATTTCACCTTTTTCCTCCATAAAGATACAAATTATACATGTAATCCAAATGTATTTTACCATATGTAACAGGTGAAAAAAAAAACATTTTTAATGCGAGAATGTTTCTGATTTCTAATGGATCTCAGGTGGCAGATTAACAAAGTTTTTCAAATGCGATGATGCACAAATACCACAATGCATCCTACATTGAAGTGTGTCTATCAATGCGCTAATAATAAGTGGCGCGCTATGGATGGCGAACTAAATAGAGTGCCTATCATTAGTTCGCCAACCCGGCAGTGCATAGGAAATACACGCAAGTGGCGACTCAGCGGTAGATTTCTAATTGACGTTGTTAGTCTAACGTTAGAACTAACGGTTAGGCTTAGAACTATTTTAGTATTTAAGCAGATGGAGACCTCTCACTCAATGTCTCTGTCTTACATTTTGCTGTTAAGAGTGTTAGTGTTAAATGCATTGATCTACACGATATCGAGTGAGTATGACGGGTAACACAAGTTCTATCTACTAGTTTCTAGACAAACATAGTCTTGTTAGTCTATTACAATTTACATGTTAGTGAGCTACAACTTGTTCTAACCAGTTAGAGTTCTATCTAACACACACAGTAACTATTAACATTAGACTTAGCGGTTAGCAGTGGTGAGCAAATTTCCAAAACAACACACACGAGATAACATTTAGAACCGACAATATTTACATCATGAATCAATCGCTCAAGCCTAAATCAACTACAGAACCCCTTCTTCTTCTTCTTCCTAAAACTTTACTGTGCAGAACCTCCTAAGAGTATACTCGCACCTTAAAAGTCTATGTTTTCGTATATTAAACTACCACTAACGTTAGTAGGCCTACCAGGGACTCCTTTGTGGCTTCACTATTGAGCAGTCTACCTGGCCCGAGACACAAAAATACGTGTGCAGCTGTGTGTAAAACATTGCCATTCACGGTATGGGCTGATCACTACTCGCCAGCGTACAGCGCTCCACATGCATTGACAGTGTGTCGTTCGGAGCTAGACTGCCTATGATGCAGACGTTTTTCGTTCTATTTGCACATACAGAGCACAAATCTCCGTCAAAAGCTTACCGTAACTCTCAGGTTTGTCCCCTTGTTTTGATGCTGGGTTATTCCCCATTTCTGCTACAAGCTACTCTACACAATTCTTGATAAAACATTCACGAGCTAGGGTTAACACTCGGAATTTCCACGGAATCGACTCAGGCCCCTTTGCCCCTGTGATATCATTCAGATCCGGTTCACGACGAGAGCGATATCTGACTCTGACGTGCTGGACTATCGCTCGACGCATCTACGTATACAGTCTACGAGTTGATATATCGCAGCGGCTTGTTATTTCACGCAAATATCGAACAAACAACTATCGATACGTAGAGTTTCCTAGGATCGCAGGCAGTACACTCCTCTCTTTCTGAAATCCAGCATGTGTGAGTGAGGTCGATATTCATAGTAATTATGATATCCAAGTCAGAGACAACTTTTGACAGAATGAAGTTAATAAATTCATCTGACAGTCGCAGAAAAATTAACATTGCGCATTTGTTTCAACAAATTTGGTATGTAATGTCATCGCCGGAAACAGAATCTGGTAGGTCTTGAGATGCATTTAGAACTTGCCATTGTGTCAGAGTACCACTCAAAACTATTATCATATGAGAAAATATATAAATCTTATAATATGTCCCGAACTCAAATGCTGATTATCATGAACGAAATTAAGACACTGTCACCCAAGCAACACATTCACGAGTGAAAAAAAAGAAAAAAAAATCCTCACAGAAATAAAGATAAAGTAGGAAACATCGAAGGGACTTTTTTTCCCTCTCTCTCAATACTTTCTCAACTTGTATAATCACATATAGAGTTAATTGACAAAAAGAAATAATAATTCAGTTTAATGTCTTTAGAATCAACACCATAACATCATAGTGCACCATAACCATTCTCAAGACTAACTTTGCTCAAGACAAGTGAGCGCAACTTGTATAGGTTACACTGCGCTATACCCGCCCGACAATATACCTACTAAGCAATAATGGAAGGACCCTCGAGTCAAATTTGCCACTAAAAATAATAGATTAATAGATATGACAATATCAATCAAACATCACTTTCATCGTCAATTACTTTTTCGACGTCATAATACCGGTAATCATTGTTGCTCTGGTATCTCACTGTTCTTTGATTCATTGAGTCATGTTAAGTTATGAAAATAAAATGGTTCTCCAAGAATAATGAGGCATTATATAAAAGCATGAGGAAGTTGAAAGCCCGACAAAATAATATCATTATCTTTTAGAACTTATTCTTTAAACATTTCCCTAAGTATGAATCGGAAATAAGAGTTGTGTTTCATCTACTGTCAGACACACATAGGCCCTACACAAAAGAAGAAGGGGTAAAGGTCCCTCCCTGCTCATTAAAAATCCTTTCGCCTGAATTGTGTGCCTTCCAGCAGTCGACCTGATGAACTCGTCCAACATAGATGGCGCTATGCAGTTTTCGGTTTCAGATTATATGGATGAACGCAAGGGAAGATACTAACAGTATCGCGCAACCAGGGAAGTTTTGTTTTGTTTCGCTTTGTTTTGTCTTGTATGACAATGTCGTGGTTGTGGTTGAGTACTTTCATCTGCGAAACTACTTGATACACGTGTATATCACAACCATACATTATGTAGGGTAAAGTAAAATGCACAGTTATTTCTAAAGCAATCAGAAAAAATATTTTGCCTGGCATAGAGTGACGTTAAGTACATTTGTACTGAAAAACAAAAAAACATTTCCCCCTTTTGATTCTTAACATACATGTAGTTAAAAAACAATTTTATATCAGATAATACTGACATTAATATGAGCAATAGCTGAATAGTGAAAACTTTTGTTGAAGGTGATTTAAAAATGAAAGCATAAATCAGTTTCATTAAATTTAAGATCTATTTTTTAAAGTTAGGTTTCAGGTTTTGCTCTATTTTCAACCCTCTGTACAAAACTTTGATTTTGCACAGGGATCAATAATTGGTCTGTATGGGAGTGTGTGGTTAATACCCAGACAATGGTCCTGGACAATGACCAGGGTTTGAATGCTCTATTACATATTTATGAGAAATTCCACTATCACAGCTAGTCTTTATTCATCCTGAAATGTAGTCACAGTGTATGTAAGCACTTGAAAACTTATGCTTACTTCTTTTTTCTTTTCTTTTTCATGTGCACGCATTTTACCTTTACCATGAATTCAGACTAGCAGTGCCCAGGGCAATCCATCATGAATTACTAATAAAAGCATTCACGTGCCTTGGAGCAAGAGACCAGAAGCCTAGTCAGCAGAGCTCTGAAAAGGTGGTATTCGTGGTATTCATGTCTATTGTTCAGGGGCATTGTAAGCAGGGAGGTTGTAAGCACTCACTCACATACCCATCATTGGTTCCTGTGTAAAGTTAAATTTTGTATATAGAGGGTTAAAATTTGACCAAAATCTGAAACTTAACTTTAAAACTAATCATGGATTTAACGAAATTGATTCATGCTCTCATATTCAAATTACCTCCAACTAAATTGTACACTACTCAGCTAGTACTCATATTAATGACAGTGTTATCTATTGTATATTTTTCGAACTATTAAGGATCAAAAGTGGGAAATGTTTTTTGTAACACCTAGTACGATTGCTCATATCTATGCCGATCAACAATTTTTAATGTGATGTACTCACCAAACACATTAATGCGCCCTAAACCTGCATATTATGAGTACAATAAATCATGGGCTTGCTTTGATGTTCAGATATATCCTGAAACGGACATACTGTAGGTACCCGTTAGTTTTTTCAATCTATATACACTATGGTAATTGCGGCAAATGATTATTATAGCCAGTGTTAGCTGCCACTTGCGGGAATATAACATGCCTATATCATCACCGCTGCACATGCGTCGACTGTTGAGTCTTGAAATACCGCACGATAACAATCATTATCATACTCATAGTAATAATGTATTCCATTTTCCATCCTCTACCGGCTGCCTACCTAGTATAATCCTCATAAAGCTTATGCACGCTTTATACATAAATGCGAAAGATCATCGTCATGTTTTAAGATTCGTGTTGAGGCGAGCTGACAAATGACATTTCAAAGATGCATTGTCAGTATAATAATAATAATAATGGTAAACAGCTCCGTAAGACAGGTTGTGTGAAGCACAAACAAAATCCACAGGTTAGAATGCATAGAGGGGACTGATTTGTCTCAACGGACTTTCCATGTCGTCAATGAACAGAATTCCATGTGTCTGTTCCTGTCAGGTATAGGCTGGCATACTATTTTATATTATTCTCAAATATTTGATAGATTACAAGCTTTGAAATGTTAAAATTTGAATAATATGTATTCAAATCCCCCGGAATTAGGAATAAACTTATTTAGCTCCACTTTGCCTACTCAACGCAATTAAGTAAGTATACATGGAATCGAGTTACCAAGATGGTTGTTGCTATGTCGGGCGAACCTCGTACAAGATTTCTGTTTGGTCAGGAACTATACGTCAATTGAAAAGGGAATGAATGGTCGTTGAATAACATTGATGAAAATGATGAAACCGTTTTTTATGTATAGTTTCATAATATTCTCATTGGTTGCCTGTAAAGCAGAGAATCATATTTAAAACTCTGCTAATTATAGAGCTATTCATGGTACAGCACCAGTGAACATACAGGAACTTGTAGAGTTAAAAACATCATTTCAAACATTTTATATCATCTTCGAAGTTCACGGGATCAAACATTATTGAAATATCCGTCGGGGAAATCAAAAGTTGGTGACAGGGCATTTTTGTACGCTGCACCAAAATTATGGAATAATCTCCCTTTGTTTGAAAGACAAGCAGCTATACAATTAATGAGTTTAAGGTCAGGTTAAAAAGTAATCTCTTGAAGTAATGTGATTTTTTGTTTAAATATCTTGTATGCATGTCATTTTGTAATGCGCAGTAGAGTATATTATCATAGTAGCTGCGCAATATAAAATTAATGTCCTTTTATTATTGTTATTATTATTATTATTATTATCATTATTATTATTATTATTATTATTATTATTATTATTATTATTATTATTAATAATATTATTATTATTATTATTATTATTATTATTATTATTATTATTATTATTATTATTATTATTATATTTTGTCAGGGTATATAGACTGTTTCCTGACACCACGAAATCACATTGATGACAGTGCTCCGCAAACTGTAGGCATACACACAACATGCAATACCACGCACGAAACTGACTCCACGAAGAGAATTGTGTCTAGTTTTATGAAAATCTGAATTGTACTGGTCGTTACAAGGTCACGGGGGGGGGTGGTATTGTCGATGATTTGAATAATGTCATATAAATCTGTACATTGGGCAATGTAGTCTTATTGTGATGTTCATTGAGGTTTGATTGAAATTCAGTTTCAGCGACAGGTAAATTCAATAAACTCATCACGAGCAATTGCTGTATCTTTACCAAAGCCAGTCTCAAAATGAATACAATATTGTAGTACAGTACAGTTGCAACCGCTGCGCAGGAAACCACGCATTTATGATCATCAATATCATTATTATTATCATGCAGTGAAATTGGGAGAAGCGAGCGGGAACTTAAATGGTCCCACATCTCCAGTCATTTTGAGCTAGCAAACATTCATGAGTCGGAATGCTCTATGAATCCGGACCTAATCAGATTATTTTCACAGACTGATCTAATTTCGAACAAGCCATGGGCGAAACCAGCACACTGTAAATCCCTTATAGCTGCGGAATATCTGAGAGTGGAGTAAATAGGAACTGACATATTATTCATAACAAAAATTTACCGCACTACTTAGTCTTTGCCTCCGGAGAAAAAAACAAACAAACAAAGAAATTTAAGAAAAAACCTGGGATGGCCGTTTTAGTTGTCATATGAATGTATCATGAGATTAACTCCAATACCGGAGTGTTTAACTCTTTGGAGATCGTTGCTTTAAAATGGCTTTGATTTTTACATTAAATAATGTGGTATTTACTAAATAACATTCGAAAATCTGTTTGTAAGAAAGTAACGATAATCATGCCTCATGTTTCTACAAGGGTATCAACGCGCATTGGAGAAGATGCTTAATACCGCCACCTACAGTCAGACAGTTGTATTGCGTGTAAGAAAGAGTAAACTTGGCATGACAGCTGTGGTAATGATTACACCAACGTCTAAGCTAAATTCCAGATCAGAATAGAAGATCAAAGTATAAAAATAACTCGGTGTTCTACCAATAATCGTTCTTCCGTGACTCAAACCTTCTCGAGCTGGAAAAAAAAAGGTATGGCAGGGTAATCGTGCAGAGGACTTACACGAATACTATATTAACGTAGCTCATGTCCTTGGAAATATTCGTTCAGTGGCTTGTGTGTCTCATCGTACACTATCACACAGCAATTGTCCCACAATAGGCCGACTAATAATAATCATCGATAGCTCACGTTTAGCGTCACGTCACTCAAAATGACAACTATTATGTTGCACCACTCATTGGAAATTATGCCATTTTGTTTTCGGCGTCATTCACGAATTCGTAATGTGAAAATACGCTCCGAAATTGTAAGATACATTAAAATCACACATGTTTACAGGCAGAACAGCGACTTTTGAACATTTTTACGCCAAAGCGATAAATGATAACCCTCCATGCAAGGAAGATCACTGTTTGAACGCGTTGAATGTTTTATCTGGCAGGTCGAAGCTACTAGGGGTGCATTAAAACGGCACATTGGTAGAAATCAATGCCTATAAAAACAATGCAATGCTATTTGAACACATGGACCAAATTTCATGATGAACGCAACAAAAAAACAAAACAAAAAAGAGAATAGATTTCACTTTTCTCCGCTGCTTGAGCTGTCTAGGGTTTTGTTTTTGCACCCCGTGTACCAACTTTAGGACTGCCCTAACAAAAAAGTCCTGTGGTACTCCCTGTGGTACTTGTCGGTACCACACAATGTACCACACACTTGTAATGTTACCACAGGAATTGTGTGGTACTGTACCACAGGCTTGTAGGGTACTCCCTGTAGTACTTGTCAGTACCACACAATGTACCACATAAATAAATGTTACCACAGGAACTGTGTGGTACTGTTTTACAGGCTCATGTGGTACTCCCTGTGGTACTGGTTGGTACCACACAATGTACCACACAAATATATGTTAACACAGGAACTGTGTGGTACTGTGTCACAGGCTTGTGTGGTACTCTGGGATGTACCACAGGGCAGTACCACAGGACATTACCCCAGGAAAGTTCCACAGGACAGTACCACAAGACAGTATACACACAAATTGTCCTGTGGTATTTTGGGACGTATACCACACAACAGTACCACAGGACAGTACCACATGAATTGTCATTTGGGACGTACCACAGGAGAGTACAACAGGAATTCCACAGGATAGTACCACAGGACAGTACCACACGACTTTTTTTGTGGTATTTTAGGACGTACCACAGGACAGTACCACAGGGCAGTTCCACAGGACAGTACCACAGGAAAGTACCACAGGACAGTACCACAGGAAAGTACCACAGGACAGTACCACAGGAATTGTCCTGTGGTATTTTGGGATGTACCACAGGACAGTACCACAGGATAGTACCACAGGACAGTACCTCACGACTTGTCCTGTGGTATTTTGGGACGTACCACAGGACAGTACCACAGGGCAGTACCACAGGACAGTACCACAGGACAGTACCACAGAAAAGTACCACAGGATAGTACCACAGGACAGTACCACACGACTTGTCCTGTGGTAGTTTGGGACGTACCACAGGACAGTACCACAGGGCAGTACCACAGGACAGTACCACAGGACAGTACCACAGGACAGTACCACAGGACAGTACCACAGAAAAGTACCACAGGATAGTACCACAGGGCAGTACCACAGGACAGTACCACAGGAAAGTACCAAAGGATAGTACCACAGGAGAGTACCACACGACTCGTCCTGTGGTATTTTGGGACGTACCACAGGACAGTACCACAGGGCAGTACCACAGGAAAGTACCACAGGACAGTACCACACGACTTGTCCTGTGATATTTTGGGACATACCACAGGACAGTACCACAGGAATTGTCCTGTGGTATTTTGGGACATACCACAGGACAGTACCACAGGACAGTACCACATGATATTACCACAGGACAGTACCTCACGACTTGTCCTGTGGTATTTTGGGACGTACCACAGGACAGTACCACAGGGCAGTACCACAGGAAAGTACCACAGGACAGTACCACACGACTTGTCCTGTGGTATTTTGGGACATACCACAGGACAGTACCACAGGAATTGTCCTGTGGTATTTTGGGACATACCACAGGACAGTACCACAGGACAGTACCACAGGATATTACCACAGGACAGTACCTCACGACTTGTCCTGTGGTATTTTGGGACGTACCACAGGACAGTACCACAGGGCAGTACCACAGGGCAGTACCACAGGAAAGTACCACAGGATAGTACCACAGGACAGTACCACACGACTTGTCCTGTGGTATTTTGGGACGTACTACAGGGCAGTACCACAGGACAGTACCACAGGACAGTACCACACGACTTGTCCTGTGGTATTTTGGGACGTACCACAGGACAGTACCACAGAATAGTACCACAGGACAGTACCACACGACTTGTCCTGTGGTATTTTGGGACGTACCACAGGACAGTACCACAGGGCAGTACCACAGGACAATACCACAGGAAAGTACCACAGGATAGTACCACAGGACAGTACCACATGACTTGTCCTGTGGTATTTTGGGACGTACCACAGGACAGTACCACACGAATTGTCCTGTGGAATTTTGGAACGTACCACAGGACAGTACGACAGGAATTCCTGTGGTAATTTTCGATGTATACCACAGGAGAGTACCACAGGAACTGTCCAAAATCCCACAGGAAAATCATAATATGGTGCTATTCCACACAGAAGTACCACACAGCAAATTAAATTCGTAAGTACCACAGAAAAATGCTACAGCATATTCTTTTTTTTTCTTAACATTTTATACCAGAGGACTATCACATCAGGAGAATATCAAACAGCAGTACCACACAGGAGTACCACACAGGAAAATTGTAAGGCAGAATCAACTGAAATTTATAACAAAAATACAAACAAAAAAGCACATATTAATATTCCTCAATTAATTGATAGATGAGTTATGCTGTGAATTATAACAATTGATTTGCCATTACTTATCCTGTCCTATACTCCTACAGTATTACCTATTTAGTGAAAGTGCTGATGTAAAGCATGAGAAATTTCATAAGGACTTCTGTGGTACTCCTGTGGTACTCCTGTGGTACTCCTGTGGTACAAATTTTTACATAGCACATGAATATTCATAAAAAGCACTCTAGATTTTAGAAAATACATATATGTCTTCAAAAATCAAAGTATTAATGATGGAAGTTACTTTGAACTTTATGAAAGATTGTCTAATTATGTTATGTTATTCCCAATATCATAGATATTGTTATGAAAGTGTAATTTCATATCTTGATAATAAAGTATAATCGAGTTAGTAACCATGCCTTAATGCTTTACGGATAGACGGCCATATATATATGTACTGATAGGGTCGATGGCTACCTAGGAATAGAATATGACTATATAGATCTATTATAGGACTAGATTGGCACTTGGCCATTAGACTCTCGTTTGTGGTTATATGTTAGGAGTAGGACAGGTTATTAAGTAGGGCCATGTTTGTCCTGAAATCCATCACTCACCTATCAGGAATATTCCGTGAAATGTGGCTAAAAGTCTCCCAGATTTTTTTTTTCGATCTGTCCTGTGTGGTACTCTCCTGTGGTACCATGGAAATGCTGTGTGGTACTGCCCCGTGGTAATGCTGTGTGGTAATGATCGACCTGTGGTACTGTCCTGTGGTACTGTCCCAAAATACCACAGGACAGTTCCTGTGGTACTGTTCTGTGGTACTAGTCCTGTGGTACTGCCCTGTGGTACGTCCCAAAATACCACAGGAATTCATGTGGTACTGCCCTGTGGTACGTCCCAAAATACCACAGGAATTCCTGTGGTACTGTCCTGTGGTACTGTTCTGTGGTACCGGTCCTGTGGTACTTTCCTGTGGTACTGCCCTGTGGTACGTCCCAAAATACCACAGGAATTCCTGTGGTACTGTCCTGTGGTATGTCCCAAAATACCACAGGACAATTCCTGTGGTACTGTCCTGTGGTACTGTCCTGTGGTACTGTCCTGTGGTACCGTCCTGTGGTAATTACCACAGGAGTACCACAGGACTTTTTCGTAAGGGTGTGGTAACAATTATATTGAATTTATGTTACAACATGGACGTTGTAAGACATAAGATGTGTATAATATGTTTGGCATTCTAGGCATACGCATACGAAATCTTGTATGGGCAATATGTGTAAAGACTTTGTTGAAAGTAGATTGATTATACATATCAATTTGTGCACTATACTCTCTCTCTCGTCTATTCCTCTTTTTTGTCCTTGAAATTAAATTGCTCACAGCAAAAGTTGATGGACTCTGAGCAAATTTACCTATACAATACTAGAAGTAATGGTAGTACTACCAACAACAAAACATCTTTTGTAATCATACTGAATCATCAATCTCATAATATTATTTCCAATATGTCAATGAGCTAATGTTTACGCAATGTGCATAAGAGGATAATCAACTGTTTCAAAACACTATATCGTATGAATCACACCGAGTAGAATCATTACAGAGATTTTAAAACATATACTGTGCACAGCAGACAAAAAACAAAAAACAAAAAACGAACAGCAGCATCACATAATTAAGGCGAACACATTCATCTACATTTGGTATGGTCCGCATGTTCCTGTAAAATATAAGTTGTGGCTGTGTGTTGCCCATCAAGTTTGCTGGCTAGGATACTAAGAGCCGTCGGCAATAGATAGCGCAGAGAGAGAAAGAGAGACAGAGAGACGGACGGACAGACCGACAGAAAAAGAAAGAGGTGGAAAGAGCAGACGAAAGAATGAGAGAAAAGAGACTGGTGGCTGGCTAACTCGAGAGCTTAGCTCGCCGCGCGTTCAAGATCTGAGCTCGTCTATTTTCATTTCCAACCATAGTTTTTGTTCTGTCTTACATTTCACATGACAGCGCCAGAGATTAAGAACGTCGCTTTACATACATCTCCCGCTGGAGGAAAATGGGTCAGCACCTCTCTCTCTCACAAAAATAATGTTCAAAGCGTCAATTTACCGAAAGATTCGGAGCGAAGGAAGAAGAAGAAGAAGAAGGGGGAAAAAAGAGAAAGCAAGCAAGCAAACAAACGCGGGTAGAAGAATTGTTTCGGGGAGGAACAAAAATGAATAATTATTCACAGGTTGACGTTTTGATGGATAAATTGAATAAATGGACTGAGAGATCGATAGATGGATGAATGGATAGACGGACGTATGAAAGAGAGAGAAGGGGGGGGGGGGCAAGGTATTTGTTTGTTGTGTATAGTGTGTGTTGGGAAAGTGTGGTGTATATATGCGTTGTACAGTAGCAGAGAAAATGTTAATGTAAAACAGGTCATCCTATGTATCCAGATAAATTGCATGGGCAAACCGTCTGTTCTCATGCCGTATAGCTATCTATCTACATGCTCATTATTTTCACATTTATATTGAACTAATGGAAGTCTTCGATAGATTATAGCGACTAATGCGTAGCTTGTCTTTCACGAATTTGTGTTCGAAAGGAAATAACGTCGTTAACTCCTTTATGCATCGTCATTTAAGCTCCAGGGTGTTGATGACGTCTCGATCAGCCTCAAGAAAAGTGCGATAACCAGTGCATCTGCTGCCCACTTCATGTCACGATGAATTATACACAAAAACGTAACACGTCCGCGAGGGCGCGCGCGGGAAAGCATGCCGACTCTGAGCAAATTAATGTCACGTGGACGAATGGTACAGGTGTCGACTTGCAAATCGAGGGTAACAACTTTACGAAAGTACCTATATTTTACGCACGCATCGCGGCAGAATTTTTCTTTTCTTTGAGTGGAAGGGTCTGAAGATTACTGCTCTACCCCACCCCCACCCCCCCGCGCGCGCGCACACACACACACACACACACACACACACACACACACACACACTTCTTGCAGCTATGGAAAGCATAATAATAGAACACAAGGAATGATTACGTCGGCGGCGTCGGCTAAATAGAGACCAATCAAGGGATCTGGAAGAACGTATACATGTATTTTGGTCGCATGGTAGCAATGAGTCGAATTAGATCGCCAACGAGGCGAAATAAGGAAGGGGTCTCGAAGGGTCATTTCGGAAGAGTGTACTTTGTTGAGTAATCATTTGAGTTAGTATGGATGGTGTTGGTGTGTGTATTGTGGGGGGGGGGGTCGCATTACTGGATAAGATCACGGATATCATTTTCATTAAACCAAGTGAAAAAATTAATACTTCTCACGTTATGCTTTCAAAAATGCGAGAGAAAATACTTCATGGCGATAAGGTAAAAATGATAACATTACCCATATTGTGTATTTAAGATACACTTTGTTGCACGAGTTTATAATCCTTATACCCAATTCAAGCTCTTCTACGTTAAATGGAGACTGCATCAAATCTGGGCATGAATTACAATTTATACTTATGAGTAACTTAAAATAAAGCTTCACTTCATGTTCACGTCTTTGTGAGATATCGAATTAGTCCCCCCCCCCCCCCCGAAAAAAAAGATAAAAAATAGAAAACAAAAAAATAAAAAAATAAAATAAGATATGGACGTTGTGTATAAATATCAGAGCAAGGCGCATAAAGTTGAAGATATGTTAAATATTTTCATGTTTTGCACGGAGGGAATTGGTTCCATTTTGCTCTTCAAGAAGATGAGATGATGATGGCCTTACACGTCAAACAATGACATGGCATGGATCTAAAAGAATCAATGGTAGCCTTCACATGTCACACTGTCGATGTTAGTTTGTGACGACTTTTTGACAATGACAAATATCAACAAGTTGACATGGTTGATAGGAAGGGGGTAGTTGCATCAGGCACACTTATATACATACATACACACACGCACACACACGCACCATCACACACACACATTATATATGTGTTATATCATCAGTATGTGTATATCTGTGTGTATGTGTGTGTGTGCGTGTGCGGGTATCTTTCTCTCCCAACCTCACCCCTATCCGTTACACGTATATCTTTCTTCTTTCGTACTATATGCTTCCTCTTCCCTGAATTCGTTCACCCCCTTTTGCGTGGAGACGGTGGTAGGATTTTGGCGTGCTGTAGTCGTCGTGTGATAAAGCACCTACACCCTCTTCAAGTCTCACATATGCGTCGCTCTTAGAAAGTCGTATTCCGCGCGTTCGGGTGAAATCGTACACCGCTCCTCCTACATCCCTGCAATTGCATCGTGAATACCGGCACGCGTGACGCCGTCCCCTCTATCCACGAGACAAGATGGAAAGGAGTACCGGTATGCGTTAAGGGTACGAGTAAAACGGTCGTTGTTCAAGCGAAAGTCTGATTGCTCGAGCGAACAGCTGATGGCCGACAACTAGAAGGAGAAAAACGTAGTAGAAGGATCCGGAAGAGACAGAGAGGAAAAAACAACGACAACCGACGGATTTTCTGAGCAACGGAAAGATTACTGTCTCTGCCAATATCGAGAAACGCTGCTTCGTCGATGCCTCTGTTTGAATTTGGGTCAGGTTTCCGTTGAGCGTAATCAAGGGGTTGTCGAGGGCAGAACGCTTCAGAAGTTCTGCTGCTTCCCTCGTTAAATCGCTTATGGGTCAACGAATAGTGTGAAGACGTGACTTGCAGAGGGAAAATCGCACCATTAACAATATACGCTTGTCCTTTGTAAATGTACACACATTATTATTGATGGTAATAATTTGCCCAATCACACTCTTGAATTCTTAACGTACAAAAGGTGTCTTGCAAAGCACTGTCCTGTGCAGGTTTATTTTTTTAATGAATATTCAGCAGTGCCTATAACAAAAGCTCATTCTATACTGCGAACTTCTACACTAATGGGTATCTATACTATCACCATATTCTTTATGTTCAAGTTTTAAAAAAAAATATATATATACATAATATATACACACACAATTATTATACAGAAAGAAAATAGCTGCTCATCGAATATAGTTGAAGTTAAAGATAGTTATACAAGAGTAAAACAGAACATAATATCATTTCTGGGATTTTCTGGGTCGGTCTGATGGGGCATACCAGTCTTGAAATCGCTGCACGATAATGATTGAACGAAATCTATTTTATGTCCAATTTTGGGAACTAGTTCTCTCAAATCTACAAGTAAAGCATTCTCAGTCATGTTATAAGTGAAGGCAGGGCACACAGAAATGAAGCGATGAAATAGCACAGAGTCGACGGTTATTGGGTGTATCCTTCGTTATATACAACCTCTCCAAGACGCAGTCCCACCCGATCACATCTTCATCACTCTTCCTATAATATCTCCGTGGCAATTCTTTCTCTCTCTTCACCAATGCTAAAAGGCGGACCTGTGAAATGACTCCGTATGCCCCCCCCTCTCCTCTTGACTGAATTTTAGCGATTTTAGAGTTTTGATTAAGAAGGGAGACAGAGAAAGAGAAAGGGAGAAAAGGGGAAGATCACGAGAGAAAAAGGATGAGCATCACCAGCGATGCGTTACCAAGGAAACGTTATCATTAAGGCTTCCGACTGCCATATGCTGTTCATAATATTTTGCCGGGACCATCGAAGATGAAAAAACCCCAGATAGAGATGAGAACTGGAGCATAAATAGCGTGCTTTCTTCTGAGACTCGAATGACAAATGTGAATGCGAATGATTCGAAACGAAATGGCGAAATTGAATAATCATGACTAATGTATTATGAGAGACATGAACTCGTAAACTATTAATGATCCAAAAGTAAAAGCTATCTGCCGAAGATATCAAAATACAGATCTTAGATTCAGCAATGAAACGTCAGTTTTAAACTATCGAGCGATTTTCTATCATTCCAAGAAGGATGCATATTTCTTTCTGTTTGAGGCGTATTGCGAGATAAAATGCATTTAAAATATCCTACGCTGAGAATGCAGACATACTGAGTGTTAAAAATGATCCAACCATGCAGTGCTGATAATAAGACTAAAAAACAGTCTGTATGCTGTACCACATTCTTGCATCATTGTTTAATCCCTTAAATTTTACTATACCAGATGAGCCTAACTTGAGATTCGGGTCTGGTAGTCTTTTTACATTGCTATGTTACGACGGCGAGTTATCGTGAAGTCTCAGGACAACGTATGACACCTCTGATTTCAGTTTTACATCAATGATGACGTTAATCTTTCGCGCATCCCATATAAACCTCTTCCTTTACTCAGACCCTGCGAAGAGATCGCCCCTTCACTGATGCTGCGAAATCTCCGGAAGCCCGCGGAGTGAGAAGTATAATGATACGCGTGGGATGGGTTAAACAAAATGACCTATACAATTTGCACCTGTCTTCATTCTCGCCATCACATTTCCATGAAAGAAATTCATACCTCTTTTTTTTTCCCACACAGGTTTAATATCGATAGTGCATGGTGTCTCAAGGGACGGACTTAATGGCTCGCGATGAATTTAGAGACTATAATGACCGTTCGTGAAAGTGAAGGCGAAGCTGTCGAAGGCAGAGGTCACAAGGTCACTGCTCTTCATCTGATTATCATAATACTAATGCATGCTGGGAAAAAGTCTGGATGAGAGGGGTAAGCTTTGATGATACAGTGTTGCATCTCGTGGAAACACACACACACACACACACACACACACACACACACACACACAGGCACTGGGCCAAAATGCGGCAAGGGACGACTTCTCCAAAAATGACACTTACGACGACAAAATATATACAGAGTATATTCACTCTTGAAGACACGGTGTTGATTTTACTGAAATTCTCAACTCTATAACCCCATATGTTAAAGGCAATGTGGTCTTTTCAGAAGAGTTGTGTTTACTAGTACAACTCGTTTTTATAAACGCGCAATAAACTCGAGATGCATGATGCGTCTATGTTTGATATGAACTAACATGAACAATACAGAATGGGTAATTTCAACTGAACTAGGGATGTCAACTCTTGTAATACTTGGTAATGCGAGACCTGGCTGTACGGTATAACTCAAGCAACAGTTTCTGGTATGTGGAGAAGGGAATGCTCCGCGATGGGTGTTTATGTTTGCGTGCACGGAGCAGACGGCACGAATAAAAAGGACGAACCTTTATCGGGAAGCGAAGAGGGAAATAGGGGATAGATGGATGGGTGGGGTAGGATGGGAGGATGGGGGGGGGGTGAGACGGGTAATATGAGTTATGACTTGAAATAGATTCGCCTATCAAAGTCATACTGAGAGCCCATTCTCCACGATACGGAAGACTGCGTACGGAACGCCACACGAGGTCTATCATACCAGGTCAGTCGGTTGAATGCACGCCAAAATTGCTACCCACCCGATCTGACATAAGTCCATTGAGTTGCGCGGTGCCGTGTCGGACACATGCCAAATCTGATAGAGTGAGTGCGTATACGAAGCTTCAACTGTCCTGACGATTCCTTTATTGTTACCTTAATTTGAAGATTTGAGAGCTTTAAGTCCTGTCTTTTTCTTTTCATTAAAAACATGAAACAAAGACTTTTAAAGAAAATTAGGCAATGTCATGGAAGTTTCCAGGAGACTAAAAGACAAAAACAAACAAGACCTTTCTTTTATAGAGGTGGGATGAAGAAAATTGATGGAATGCCAACCGAAAAGTTGCATAGCAATCACATACAAAATTCTGTTGAATAAATTCGAATTGCACTGTACAGTGCCATGTGCATGTTCGTCTATCTATGTGGTAATAAATCATGTGTAGGACCTATACAATGCTCGAATTTCTTTATGCAGCACGAATTGAACATTAATTTCATTTCAACACAAGACACCTACTCAATTCTGAGCTCCGTATGTTTCGTATCAAGATACATCATGAGTATTGTAACTTGTGCTGCAGTGTGTATCATGTTATACCAGCGCGTTTCTCTTTTTCGGGCCCGTTGTAGCCAGAATTGGACATATGAGCTTGAAATCTGCCTCTTGGAAAATGTGCATTATCTAAGGAAATTTTGTCCTTCATGTTAAGGGAATTGAAATTTGATTTACGGAAGCCCTGGAGTATGTGTAGAAAGAGACTCTCGTACTCGAGAGAGCAGGTATGGATATGAAGAAGAAAAATGTGAAAGTGAAGAGAAGAAGAAGGGAGCAAGAGTGGTAGCGTGTGGATGTAATGGGAAATGGAGACCCATAGAAGAGGAAGAAATAAACGGTAGTGAAGGGGGTATGGTTCGCTATTCCGAAGGTTCGTTATTCCGAAGGTTCGTTAATCCGAAACACACACATTCCCTATGTTATACCTATAGAGGTTCGTTAATCCGAGAATGAAAAAGGGTTCGTTAATCCGAACATTTGTGGCGTTATTCCGAAGGTTCGTTATTCCGAAGATTTGTGAATCCGAAAATGAAATTCGGAATAACGAATCTTCGGACTGAAGAGCCTTCGGAATAACGAACCTCCGGAATGACGAGCTGTTATAACCATACTGTATATATAAGCTGAGAAGACTGTCAAGTGAGTTTCACAACAGGGCGCCAGCGAGTGGCAGAAAATAAAAACGAGGGGGGCAAGAATGGCAATGGAACAACAAAATGCGCATGGATCATCATTCTATAGCCTCAAAAACATAATTGTAATAACTACAAGTGGACGAATCGTCCAGTTTGCCGTGTTATGTTAACGATGTACGCAATGATGTAGACCGACTATACATAGGTGTGCCCACATCAACCAAAAAGTTCGACTGAGGTTTTACCCGAGGCCTTGCCTGGCTTAGAAACAGCAGTTACTAACATATGCAAATCGAGCATCCTCTAACCAATTTGAATCAAGCAGAAGCTGATAGCATGGTGCAAAATTGTTTAACCATATAGCCCAGAAGGATCAATGTATTTGGGTAGGCCTTATACATTAAGGGGAAAAACCCCGACATCCCCTTGTAGGACGACGGTGAGGCAATGGTTTTGAAACGGACGTGATCAAATCAGACAGAAGAAAATAAAACAAAACGACAGTACAAAAACTGAAAGAATGAAAAATAAATGAAAATGGGCACTCCTCGGACTTAAAAAACACACCCAAATTAACATGATTAACAAACAAACTGGGGAAAGTCGAGGGGCGGGGGGGGGGGGGGTGAAATTAACCACTGTGTCCGTATCATCGGCGAACATGATTATACATCGTCAATGACATTTTGAGTATAATGGGTGAGCTCACGAGAATTAGAAGAGAGGGGCCAAGATCCTTAGACTTACAACAACTCACAGAGTTGGTTGCCGACATGGATTCGAAAACTCTATACAAAAAGAATTACAAACTTACAAAAGGCAACTTATAGAAACAAACCAGACTGCGAAATTCCATAAATATGGGAAGGAGAAAAATTAAAGCAGTATGAGCGCTTCATGTTAAGGAGTTAGTAATGATTATCAGCAACTATTAAGTGACGGATATCCTTCATCGGGCCTGTTACGAATTAGATGCGATTTTACTATCTATGTCACGTTTTTCGACACTATGGAAACTTAAATCTCACCCTATTAACACTCGCCAGTCGCCACTGACACAGTTTAAGAGAAAAAGTCGCTACACTCGACGCTGATCGCGGGATGGTTTAAAATTCGAAAAGCCCGAAAAGGATGCTTTAATGACCTGAAATACCAAAGCACCGAGATGGAAATCAGAGTACATTTATTCCCATCTGATGCTGTATACATCGACATTATGATCTGAAAGATTGAGCGAACAGCTCCTAGGTTGCTATGACAACAGCCGCGGATCCTTCAAAATAATGGATAGTATGGATTTGTATCACGTTGTGAGAAGACTTTACGTGAAGTATTTGCTAAAAGCCCCTCCTAATCATACGAGTGAGAAGACTAGTCAGGCTTTTTAAAAGAGCACTTCATTATTTGAAAGCCTAAATTAGAAAGGCAGACGACAGGGGGAAAAAAAGAGAACGAATTCCCCGCATTCATATATTTATTATATGCATAGACCCCACTTCCAAGGAGCGCAAAACGGTGCCAAAGTTTTAAGCCTTGAACTCGCGTATGAGACTGCATTGACGTTTCGTTGCACACTTCCTACTGTGTATGGTGGGTGGTCTGTCTGTGAGCTCAGATGACGATACGCAAGTTGGAAGAGACGAACAGTATTGCGTTTACCCGACACAGTTCACTCTCCCCAATGCCTATACACCATTTCATATTTTTCTCCCACCTAGACACATACCTATCTCTATAAGTGAGCAAGAATACTATACATATAACTACAATAACAATGACAACATAGTGATGATGGTGATGATAATAATACATGTAGCAGCAATAGTAGTAGTAGTAGTAGTAGTAGTAGTAGTAGTAGTAGTAGTAGTAGTAGTAGTAGTAACAGTGATAGCATAACAACAATAACAATGATAATAATGATAGAAATAATAACAGCAGTAGTAATAATTCTATAATAATGATAATACCGGTAATAATAATGTTAAGATAAGCCATGACAACAAAAATAACAATAATATAGTTTTGATTAACATAAAATCTATCATATTCATCATCACTATCACCTTTACTTATCCATAACATTATTGTCACAATCATGATATCGCGTATTATCATACAAGACACGTTGAGTCACATTATCATGTCGTGCGTATTGACTCGAATGTTGAAAACAGTCCAACTGCAAACATTACACGTCTTCGAATTTTTGTATTTTCATTTTTTTTGTCTCTCTCTCTCTTTTGGTTAGGCGACATCGACAGCCGAGAATGACAGCTTATTCCAATCTTGCATAAAGTAGGGTAAAACCGTGAGTTAATGCTGAAAACTCAAGCGAGGGACGGGGAAAAAAAAACGTATGGGCGAGCTAAAAATAAATTCCTGAACGTGGAAATGTGAGCAACGGAGAAAAAGAAAGCCGAGGAAGAGAGGAAGGCGTCCCCCAGGGCCAGATAAGACGTTCTGACACCGAGCCCAGTCACGTGATTACCCTGGCAACATCTCTTCCTCTCTTACATTTTTCTCTCTTCTTCCTCTTCATTCTTTATACATCCCTCTCTCCCTCTACCATTCTCCCTCTCCCTCCCCCCATCACCCACCCCTCCACCCCACCCTCATCCCCCTCTTTCTTTCCTTCTTTTTCTCCAGCTAAAGTTCTGCATCCAAATTGCTCGGATACCGTGTGAATTTATACCCTCAAAAACCAGACAAGGAACGTGATGCTTGGATGGAGATTAGAACTCATTCTACTATTACATAGGAGAGATTGGGAACTCGCACGCTCGCGGATCCACATGAACACGAACATACACACATACACATACACACACACACACATTCACACAAACAAGGTTTGTGTTTAAATCTCTATCTCTATTTATGTATGTATGTATATATGATATTACACATACACAGTACACACACAGCTATAGAAGCATTACCCTCTAATTATTTCAGATCTCACTAAGATAGTCGGCCAATTTAGACACTTTCCAAATTGATGCTGAAAATGTAAAAAATAGATGAATAAATCATGCATACTATGTGATAAGATAAAATATATGCGGTGGAGACCCTACATACCATGCTACGTTCACCACAATAAACGATCCCCTCAAACACCAAAACATCAATACTAGTGACATACAGTTTCTCAACTCTAACATTATCTAGACTTTTTTTTTTTGCAGTGAAAAACATTGCATGAAAAAGCCAATCTAATGAATATCAATATCAATAGCTTACATTATCTCTACCGTTATTGAATGAACATCAGTGAAACAGACGTGACTGAAATAGAATGTCCCCTACTCATTTTATTCCTTGGAGTCTTAGTATATTCATTTTCCCTCTCTTCTTCTCTCTATTCCATAATATGTGTATATACACACACATATATTTAGTATATGAATATACATGTACATTTATGTTTATCTACACACACACGCGCATATAAATATGTATATATATATATATATACACATATATATAAACATATATATATATATATATATATATATATATATATATATATATATATATATTATATGGGGCGTCATGTGTGAACTAATATTGCTGATACATTATTATCATATGGGGATATTTTGAAAGGAAAATTCTCAGGAGCCCATTACAGCGAGCTGAGGAGCGCGTCTGAGGGCAAGCGAAATGCTGACGACAGACTTCAGAACAACTCGCCCGGGGCAACACTCTGCTGAGTCCACGGAAGACGTCATCGGAAAAAGAAAAAAAAACACACCAAAAAACCAAAAAAGAAAACAAAAACAGAGCAATATGACAACAAGATATGCTTGTGACTGAGAATAGAAAGTGAACTAAAATCGACCACACCGTCAGAATGCCGCGGAATTTGGGACATGGTGTAATAATAATGTAACAGCTAAAATGTCGTTCGAAATTGTGAGGAGGGTGCGAAGCAGCAAAATGTTGCGTGCAGGAGATCACGCAGAGAAAGAAACATTATCTTAAAGGTACTGTTTACAATTGGGGGCAGTGATTTGAAAAATGTTCGAGGTATCACATTGATGCATAATTGTGTGTAGGATAGTATCAGAAAACAATCCTGCCATATAAAGATTTCGCAATAGAGCCTAAAATATAAGGAGATATCACTATTTTTCTCAATAAACCATCACTGTAGACGATTAATTGTAGATACAATTTTATCATAACTGTTGTTCTCATTTTGCATATTTAACAATACTTAAGATTGATTATACTGATTCAAATTTTGACATTGGTTGTTTCTATCCGTAACTAACACTTGAGAACTATTTTGTATTTTGAAGCACTAATGCTGGGTTTTTGTTTCATCTGCAAATGTAACCTGTGGCTTTTGAAGTATGAGCGGTTGCCTCGAATCAAATCTTTAAAATGAATTACTCGTCAAAATATTTTGAATGCAAGCTTGCTTGCATAGACGGGAAACCACTCTAAGTTTTCAGGGAAAAAAAAACCAAAAACAATTCGCTGATGTATCCAGATGAATGACTACTGGACAGGGAAGATTTTTTTTCGATATCATTCGCACGCCTTTCAAAGGATGCTAAGAAAGCATCTTTCTTTCTCTCCCCCCCCCCCCCCCTTCTTCTTCTGGATTATCATCGCTATACACAATGGCGTGTGCATTGAGCACGGTTTGGTTGCATTACCGACGCCTCTTAAAGATTTGACTCAGGTTACTTGGAGGCCTTGTAGGAGTCGGCTCATACACAATTCACGTATTCTCTCTTCTTCTCTCCCTCTTCTCCTTATTTTTAATTTTTTTCTCTCCCTTCCTCCCTTCCCCTCTACCTATCTATCTCTCTCCGTGTCCAAATCGCACATGCCCGAAGATATGCGACCGTTTCTAATTTGGTTGATGACATTCACCTTTTTGTTCTGACGGTCCAATCAAGCGATGGACGAACGAAATTCGGTTTACAAATAAGGCTTGGATACCGACGCATACTGTAGAGTCTTACCTCGCATGGAACGCCATTACGAGAATGATAGTGAGAGGATTTGTTTCCTTTTGCGATTTATTTTTAGTAGAAGTACCCGGGTATCGTGGCTAAGATTTCTAACCTCTCTCATTATTGTCACGATTCTCTTCAATGGTTTAGTATATCATTAAGTAACATCATGAACTGTTGCGGCGTAATAGATATAAGACCAGCCTTGTCTATCATCACTCGCAAGGTACATGGTTCGATTGGATCCCCGTCAGCAGCGGTTTGTGCCCACCGCGTTTGTGCCTCTATCATTGGCACATTGAGCTGTTGTGGCTCTGTGGTTAGGACCATGGACTGTCAATCACGAGGTCAGTGGTTCGAGTCCCCCTTGGCGTCAGCGGTAGTGCCTCTAAGACTCAATGAGCCGTTGGGGCTCATTGCAGTGGCGGATCCAGGGAGGACCGCAACCGGCGCACGCCCCCCCCCCTTTATTTTTTGTTGAAACAAAAGAAATAAAAAGAAAAAAATGGGGAGGGGTGCGTGCGCCCCCGTTTAATTTTGTAAACGCGCCCCCTCTTTACGGAATTCCTGGATCCGCCCCTGCATTGTATTGATAAAAGACCACGGATGACTCTCCTAGCTGCAGCGGTTGTGCCCATAGGCCGGAGCTGTGCCCCTAGGCTATGTTTGTGCCCCTGGACTATAGGGTTGTGCCCCTGGACTTAAAGCCGTGGTCCCGTGGTTGCTTAATATTGTTTACAAACATTCAACGCTTTATCATAGTGGTGACGTAAAGGCAATTCAATTCAAATCAAATCAAATCAAACGTTCTCATCGTCGGTGTCATTTTACGATCACTGCATTATCTCAATTTTATTTTAGAAGGAAAACTGTTTTTATAAGGAGCAAGTTTGGTGAACAAGCGTACTCTATCGGGCTTTTTTTTTTCTTTCACGATGAACACTCTGCAGGGCTAATTGATATATCTCGCGCGATAATGAAATGCACTGCATAAGAGTTGAAGAAATATCTCTTATTGCTATCATCGAAGTATTGGACCCTCATTTGACAATCCTTTTATCACAACATTGGCTACTAAAATCGTTTATACTCATCACAGTCAAATATGAGTTGTAGAGATAATTCCTTGGTAAACTCAATTACAACTCTCTACTGTATCTCCTTATTTCTCTCTGCAGGGTACTATTAAGCAGGTAAATGTCATAATAAATACCAGTAAACAGGCGTGTACCGGAATTTCGTATTAGACATAACTGGAGAAGACACTTCACTCAACAAAGCAATCTGTTTCGCTGATATACATTATAGGGAAAATAACCATCTATCAACCCATCTTTATCTCTTCGTCCGTCACTACTCATATCTTTCTGTTTGCATAATCATAGTATACTTACATACCTCCCTCCCTACCTATATACCTCCCTACATACATACACACATACATAGGGTCTACTTATATGTACACACACACATACTTACATACACACACACATGCATTCATATATACAAACATACACATAAACAAACATATACATACACCTAAGCATACATGATATACACACATACATTATACATACATGCATAATTCTGTACACAATATATCACACATCAAAACGTCTCCCCCCCCCCCATATCACAACACGTATGTAAAAAGAAACGCTCTTCTAAAAACCAATTTCCTGTCATTTTGCGTTTGCGAAGAAAAACAAATAAAAAACCCTTTGAAATAAAACGCCTTTAAGGTTGATTAGCCTGCAAGCACTTTTCCAGACTGCATCGCAACGAAACTGATGGCATTTCCAGCACTTTATACCGAGTCCAAAGCCAACATCTCAACGCCAGAATGGATAAAGAAATGCATGTAATACACACGACCTCCAGTATGGTACAGCCATACAAACCCCTACACCTCTCCTAGTATACCCGCCTCAAACGTTAGAAGGTAACCAGTTCATGTTGTATATGTTTTGTTGCGTACTGATTGTCGGGCAAAGTGATATGAGTTGTTGAGGGTTGAATTATGAGTTATAGTGGTTGTCTAAATATTTAACGGTGGGGCATAAATCCACCGGGCGCAAACTGACATTGCAATCTAGACGATGTCAAAGAACGTATAAGTTGTCGGCGGCGATTTCGAGAACAAAAGAAAAAAACAATCAACTTAAAAATATTGATCATTAAGCAGATGAGAGCACTTCGTTGCTGACAAATAGATATTGATTTGTCATGATCGTTGATAAGCCATGTCCTATTTGTTGATGCTGTTGATATCGCAACCTATGTCGTTAACGATATACTCGCAATCAATTTCACCACTTGAAGAGACAGCTTTGAGCTTTGCGAAAATGACTAGGACAATTTAAGGTGAGAATATCCTATTCGCAGTTGGCAATAATTATGCAGTCACAAATACGCCATTCTTCAACAGGATGTTGTGAAGGACTGCAAAAGGATTACTTCTTTCCCCCCCCCCCCTCTCTCTCTATCTCCCTTGCTCACTTTACAATTTGTCAAGCTCACAATTTGCAAGGGGAACTTTAAAAGAAATGCTGAATCATCGAGCGATTGCGATGCTTGAGAAAAGGGTATAGCAACAAGTGGATGAATGACGTAATTTATGATTGGTTGAAGTGGTACCACGTGACGTTCATGGTTTGCGTTAAAGGAGAACTCTGGATGATTTTCAGACTTTTACATTTGAACACTATAATGGTTATACTGGGTACCAAGTTTCGAAATTTATAGTGATTGGGATGAGGAATAAGAATGTTTTCAAAATCTATAACAAATCACAAAGAACAAGGATGATGACATGGCAGCTTCACAATAAGAATGCATGAGTGGGGGCTCAGGGAGCAGAACAAACGAAGAAAGAACGCCTAAATTCTAAATACAGATGAACTTGTTAAGCAAGCGGTATTGCAAAGGAATTACCTTGCTACATTTCTGAAATATGTATGCCTCATATTACGTCATTATCCTTGTTCACTGTAATCTGGTTTGGGTTTTTCGGAGTATTGGTTTCTCTGTTCAAGGACCACAATAAATTCCACAAATCTACACATGGAGCTGTAGTATACTATACGTGATGGGAAATTATAAATACCGTCTGGACATCCCCTTTAAGGTGTACAATCGTGCATTTAAGCATTCATATACATGAACGGGAAATCCCATCAAGTGCCCGTGTTAAACGAAAAGGGCCGAGTCATTCTACGTACGACGGAATGGATACATTTCATCCACTGTAACATTTTTTTTTTTTTGCAAGGAAATCTCGGTATGCATTTTTGTCATGTTTAATATTTATAATCCAGAATATAGCATTCGAGATCACACAATATCAAACATATAAAGAGTATACTCTAATCGCTGATACTGCAAAGTGCTCAGCTCAGCGATGAGGGGTTATTACAAATTTACCGCATTTTCGATTAGCTTTTAATCATTTCAAACATCATATATTGTGTATGTGACTTATAATCTAACTACATCTACATGATCTAATTGATTTTCTCAATTTTTATGAATTTTACCATGGTAGGGTCCGAACAGACTTTTCTCCCAAAATGCACGCAAAGTAACATTGAGTGCGTAATGCAAAAATAACGACTGGTGCACTGAGTCCCCATTTTTTCCTCCTCAATTCTTGCAATCATATTGCTCATCATCTAACTGCTGCCAAGACAAAATCCTCTCCACCCCCCCCCCCCCCCCCCCCCGTCTCTCTCTTTCTCAGACTCTGTCTCAATGTGCGCATGCGATACGTACTTTGTGGATGTGGCAGTCTGGAATCAAACAGTCGGTGAATGACTTGTGTTAGACCGAGACGCCATTTTTTCGGTGATTTTGATTAATGCTTGGTGCCATCTCTCTTTAGATTGTAAAATGATGGAGCCAGCAAGAACAACAACAACAACAAAAAGAAACATATGAGCGGAGTGATGTATTTTTATTTCCCATAACTGAGTCATAGGGACGTTTAGTCATCACTCCATTCCTCACTGTGTATTATGCGCTGTTGTATTTATCTGATTCACACCGAATTCTGCCATTTATAGATACAACATGGTATGAGAGAAAAGATGCGACATGGAAGTCTTATGAAAAATAGACTATGGGTGTTTCTTCTTTCTTCAAATCTTGATCGAGAAATATAGTTTATGAAAAAAAAAATGTCTTCACAGAAAGGCATTCGATAGGAGTCATAATACCTATATGCGAGTGAACAGACGTAATTATCATTTCTTTTATACGACCTCAAAGAGATTTGAAGTGACAAACAAATATGGTCTTAATCGAGATTAGAGCATTTTGATATGAACGAAAAAAGATAATTCTGAATCTTCCCATAATACACATACTAAGAAGAAACACCCTGACATTCATCCAATATATCATATATATTTATATAAAGAGAGAGAGGGAAAGAGAGAGAGATGGAGGGAGAGATATTATGACATTATTTTGATTTCAACTGGAGGATCTGCAAATACATGCAGGCGCTTACACGTGGACGTGTGTGTTTTATGGAAGGGGGGGCAGGGGTAGTTGGGGAGGGAAAGGGTGCTTGTGGTCAGGTGGTGGGGGGGGGGAGGGAGTAGGAAGTGTTATTTGGATATCCAAACAAACGCTTTTTGCTTTCTTCATTCGACGTCCTGCAACGAGTCGTGGTGCAGCGTATTGCTATATAGCCGACGAAGAGAAACTGGAGTATAATACTTTCTCAAGGAATGCTGTTTGACTAGCCGAAAGAAAAAATAGTTTCAAGAACGGGTCGATTATTTACGCCCCTCTCCAAACCCATCGGCTCTATCTCTGTCATGTTTTGTCCTATTTTTGTTTCCTATTTCTACGAAATGGGGTGGAAGTGGGGTGGTGGTGATCACTATGTGTCTTCTCCCCCTCCTCCTCCTCCTCCTCTTTCCTCGGGAGTGGGAGTGAGGAAGGAATATTACGGTATACGGGACATTTTTCTTGAAATGAAAACTTTAAAAAGCTGTTTGAATTTGCAATCTCAGGAACATCTGACACTACATTCCAATACTATTTGCTGTTATACTATATCTTTGAAAAAAATCGCGGGTCATTTCAAAACAAAATATGCAAAGGAAAAATAACGAAGGATGAAAAACAAGACATTCTTTAGTCACTGCCATTTTGAAATATAGAATCGTATAGCGTCCGCGACATCTGCGAGCACAAAATGAGTTTTAACCACACAAGTTCATTAGTATGACGTTCAGCATCAGTGCGTACGTAGTTACGTGCAGGTATGGCAGTTCACGATGGTTTGTTGTATATAAAGAAGCTGCGACTCGTAATAGAAATTCGAACTTGGACTATAGAGGAGCGCATATTCGATTAGCGTCGGCGCATTTCGCATTCCCGCGGGCAGACGACACGCAATTGCATCGCGCCCATTTCGGACCCCGTCACGTGACCCCCACGCGACGCTACACACAACACGAGCCGGTTATTTTCACAGAAACTCCATACTTACTACGCCGAAGCGCCTACGCCTTTCAGCCAACCTTCCCACCCCCCCCCCTCCACTACTACCACTACTAAATCGTCGCTGCATCATGCATTTTCTGAATCACCATTCATCCTATATGTAAAGATCTTGCATTTTGCATGCGTGAAGCTCCAGCACCATTTACTGAGATTATGAGCCATTGAATGAGTGTTACATGCATTTAACGCACACGGCTTCCTTTCACAGAGTTGAAGGATGGTATCGTACTGATAACCTAAGCAAGACAATTTAATGATTTATCAATTCGTGGTAATATTACATTTTGCCTTCCCTCGTTCTTTCTCTCCCTTTATTTCGTAAAATATTCCCTACCTGCGCTTCTCTCTCTCGAGTAGAGACATAAAATAGACCACTATTAAGCTGTAATAACGATTTCAATGTTATTCCTACAAATTGCTTTTATTTTAGCTGATGTATGAAATAGCCACACTTATTTCCGCATTCATTTTTTTTCAGTAGTTTTGTCCTTAGAGCATTAAAGTTAATCAATATTCGTACTTTGTTGAGTAAGTTACGATCGTGAGGTATAAAAAAAAAGTTGCTTTTTAACTTGAATAAAAAAAGTGATCTCACATTGACACACATGCAGAAACACATACGCATTATAAAAACAGCACTCAAAACAAAAATGTGCGTAAACTTGAACTTAATATTTATCCTAGTTCACTTCTTGTGGTTGCAAAGTTGTGAACGCATGACCACACACACACACACACACACACACACACACACACACTAACTCACACACACACACAAATGAACTCACGCTCAAGCATTACGTGAGTAGAAGAGTCTTAATGAATTATTCATGACTACTAGTATACTCATTTTCACCCCTCACTTCCCTGTTTCGTTTGCCATCAGGAAGTGAAAAAAAATCCCCTACTCACGGAGGAATGCATTCCTCGCACTTAAAAACCTCATCTTTCCTTGATAGTCTGACAAATGCAGACACTCAAGTTCAGTCAGCTCTGAGTAACACTTGACGCTACCATTGAGATCATGGAGAAATATTATTGAGTTGAGCAGTAAGATGTCTGGTAATGGAGACTACTGGTCTCTTTGGTATGTATGTGTAGGGTGAGTGTTTTTTCTCCAGGTCCCTATAACGTCCCTTGTATTGATGTATTCTGAATAGGCCTACTTTGAGTCAATGTCGGTGAGACTATCTCGACGCGGTCGTGAAATTCTATTTATAGACGCTGATGACAGCTCCGTGTCAAAAAGTTTACATAAAACGACCCGTGACACGAGCGTGCAGTCATAAACATGCTTAAAGGACCAAGTCCGGTCGCAACTCCTGGTCGAACGCCTGGCGACCTTGGAGAACATCGCAGAGAGACACCCGGGGAAGATAAAGACCGTGTTCCGAAATCACTCCGACCTCTCAGACTGTTGATTTTCACATGTAGCTTTAAGCCCTTTTCTTCTTCCAAATTGTATCACATGCTGAAATAATGTACGCATGGCTCAAAATCCAGTTACAATAATAATTCATTTTACAGAATAATCCACTGAGGGACACTAAGTGCTAAATACGCACACATACACACACACCATGGCACAGGGACTGTTATAGTTTGGTGCGTGCGTGGCTATCTATATATAAATCTTTCAAAATATCACTCAAGACGCCCGCAATACATCAAAACGATGTCGGCTCCTTCTGATGAGCCACGCTCATACTGCGCAGAAAAGTTCGGCTCCGTGAGATTGGTTTATGGAAGATGATTTTCAATGTCTTAAACATACGTCGTTAGGAATCCTCGCAGTCTCAACGACATCCTATAGCGTGTCAGCGAAGGCGTACACTAACTCCACATCTTAGGTAGATCAACGGGTGGATTAAAATTCCGGACATTCAGTGTCAAGAACGATGTTATTAGGCGAATTCTGGTGAAGGTCATGAAACTATGATTGGTAGGCAGCGATAAATGAAAAGCGAAAAGAAGTGATAAACCATTTCAGATTTGAAAACTAAATCTGTAAGAAAATTTTCGATATTCGGCCATGAATGTGAACTAGAAAGAGGAAGTTGTTATTACCAGGTACAGTGTATAACTTTTAAGCGAGAGAGGGAGTGTGTGTGTGTATATGTGTGTGTATGGGAGTGAGGGAGAGATGGGTATGTGTTTGTGTTTGTGTGCGTGTGTGTGTGTCGTGTGTGCGGTGTGTGAGGGAGAGATTGGAGGGTGTGTGTGTGTGTGTGTGTGTGTTTGTGTCAGAGAGAAGGAGAAGGGGACGGGGAGGGGGGAGGGGGGAGGGGGAGTGTGACTGTGTTTGGGGTGCACGTCACGAGACCAATACCACGAGTCATGCAGCCTACGAGTTATACAGCCCACGAGTCATACAGCCAGTGAGTTCGACACTAAGAAAACACGAGACCGACACATTAAACAACGTTACACCCCGTGTTGTATCTGTCGAACTCGTGGGCTGTTTTTACCTATAGTGTCGGTCTCATGGGCTTTTTTTGCCTAGTGTCGAACTCGTGGGCTGTAGGACTCATGGGCTGTATGACTCATGGGTGTCGGTCTTGTGGAATGACCCCTGTGTTTGTGCGCTCGTTCGTTCGAGTGACTGACTGTATCCTCGGGGGGGGGGGGGGGGTTCATAAAGCTGTTCGTAACTTCAAGAACAGCTTTGTGAAACACCCCCAGGTAGGTTAAAAACAAAACCGGGAGAGAAAGGGAACCGAGAGAAGAAAGTCATCAGAAAAAAAGGGCATCGCCCAAATAAGATACGGCACAGTTTTTGAAATACCCTATCATAGGCCCTGCAATGAAGGACGGAGAGAGAAAATGGATGAGAAATGGTCTTTGTACAAAGAAGAGATAATAAGTATGAAGACGCGGTGAGTTGGCTCAGTCGGTAGCGCGTCTGCCTCACGATCACGCGGCCCGATTTCAAACCCGAGTCTGGACTGAGCAATGTTGTGTGTAATCATACCGTCCCCTCTAACAAGAGGTAAAACACTCTGTCCCTCGGATAGGACATAAAATGGAGGTCCCGTGTATGAGAGAGTCACAACTCATGCACGTAAAAGATCCCACTTCATTCATCCATCGCAAAGAGCAGGGTGTTTAACCCGGTGAAGTGGTCCCACCTCACATCCAACTGGACCCCATGGAAGACCAGCTTAACGTAGCTGAATATGGGCTATTCAGCTATCTTCTTAGATGGAAATGAACAAACAAACGCCCTCAATGGTAACTTCTTTGTATCTTTGAAAATTACGTAATTTATGTCAAGGTTTGGGTTGAGAATGAAGATCATAAAACCATTCTGGTTTTGGATAAGAGAAAGGAATATTGTATCAACTGCCTTACGTAACATTCACTGCACTTAAACATAGGCATTTTCTTTTTGTTCCATCAAATTGTTAAGAACGAAGAGGTAATTCAAATGCCACTCATCATCGAAGTGATTGCATTATGTCATAAGTTGACCAGTGAAAAGCGGGAAGGGGGGGGGGAGGTTATGTAACGGAATGTATCATTCGACATTTACGCATGAGTGGCAATGTCGAGGGACTACTTTGGCATTCGCAAATGAGCATTTCACACACGGAAGTGAAAACATTCTGTGACATGTCTATCCAGTTCTATGACAGACGCGAAAACGATCACGTACTTTGTCGAGAGAAATTTCTGTTCGGTGTTTAGAAGAAAAAAAAACCAACAACACCCAAAGGACAAAATGATAGAAAGGCAGTGGTTACTTCCAGCAAATTTATGAATGGGGAAGACTACTAACGGACGACACCAACAAAACCAAAACCAAAAAATGGGGTCCATGTACAAGGGAGGGGGAAACACTGGTGAATAGAATCAGGACGCAACATAATTTTATGTGGTTGGATGTAAGTGTGGTCACCGAATATTCTCAATACGTGAATGTACACACCGCACACAACGCATCAGCATCGTGCTCGGAACCTATGCTATAATAACGTTATCAAAGTGTAACAAGCGCGTTGGTGAGGCAAGCGTAATTTGATCAGACAACCCGCAAAGCGGGTCAGGGGGATGCGCCGCAGTTCCTCCCGGCCAAAGTCGAGGGTACAGCAGGGGCCGACCAGGGTACCGTCATCCGAAAGGCAAGCTAGTAGCCAAAGGGGGTGGAGAGAGAAAATGGCGAGGAGTGTAGTCAGGGAGTATGGGGGGGGGGGGGTAAATAGGTGGAAAAAGAAGTAGTGGGTATGAGTTGAGAGATGAAAGGGAGAAAGGGGTCAATTCGAACTGAAGAAAGGAGTCTGTTCGACCAGATGACAATATTAATGTCCTTGTTAACTTTGGTTAAGAATTCTAGCTCTTGGCGTCACGTTTGGCATGTTGTCTTGCATTGCAAGGTTAATGTGGTGGAAATAGATCTCCTTAAATCAATTATTAACATTTTTGTTGCCAGAACAATATTTGCCTACTGGTTTCAATAAATTTTAATTAGTTGAAATTATCCTCAGTCACTTCGAGTCACATTTCTTCTTCTTTACTGTTTTTTTTTTCAGTCATGTTATGCACAAAGTCGGAATTCCTTTTTACTCACGCTATACCTGTTTTCAGTGAGTTACAGTATAACGCAGAAATAGCTCATTATCAAAGCTAAACAAGCACTACCCAAAATGTCAGGAAAAGCTTAAAGCTCTTTACTGCAGTTTTTTACGTAACCATACATATATTTTTCGAAGAGCTACAGCTTGAACTTATTCTTAATGGTACGCCACGTCATGCCTACGTCACAAAGCGGAGTAAAAATGACGAGTTTTGTCGTAGAGATAACAACGACGAAGGCTGTTAACGCTTAGGAAGAAACTTCGAACAAATTCTTTGTCCTTTTTTTTCACAAAGATATCGCATTTCTGATTTCATTCTGAAATACTAGTGTGAAAGTTCAGTTCTTATATACTTGCGCTCTAAAAACGACAACGTTTCTGTGTAATCACTCTTAGCAAATCACATTAGTTTCTTAAGAGTGAAACAAGGCTTATATTCACTCTGTCTAATTCTGATGAGTTTGCGTGACTTGCACTCTACATCAAAGTTGACTTTTCTTCCATTTCTACCTGCAACAGATGAAAAACATCTTTAATCACAGGCATACATAACAAAATTAGAATACAAACGACACCCCAAATATAGTATGTAATATATACATCTAAAACTGGTTTCTATATCTTGACATCAAAAGTTTCGTATTCACAAGGTGGGGGCTTACAATATAGATTCTTCGTTGCCACAACCTCAAGAGTCAGGACAGTTTTTACAATGTTTACATTCTCCTTAAGGATGTAAAGTGATAGGAGCTGAGAGAATGCTATTTCTATCACACCAAAACTTGAAATGTTGGTTGGTGAAACCAAGCCTCATCAGAACAAACACACAGGCACACACACACGTACAGACACTCAGAAGTAAAGGATAATAATAGCAAAGTGTGTATAGTTAACAATGCTATTAGCACTTGTAAAGCGCTGGTTTTGGCGTGACCGATAAACATGGCCCCCATAATCTGTTTGTTTTGTCATCTCGTCCAAATTACGGAATGCTATTAGGAAGCCATTGACTTCGCAAAGGGGATCCCAAAACGAAGATTGCCGTTTATCGCCAAGGTGTCAATACGTGTATCGGGAGTTCACACACAATAAAGGGACAAAAATAAAGCTTTTGGTGACCTCTGGACTATATTGTATTGGTTCAGAATTTACCCTTATATGCATTATGCACGCGTTTATGAGAGCCAGGAAACAAGTAGAAGATAAAAACGATAAATCTGAAATAACGCTATGAGTCTTTTTACGATCACGATGGGAGTGGGAATACTTTGTACTCGCTACACTCTTGGTCACTTACAAAAACTACTGTTTTTGCTTTTTTAACGTCTTGATCACACTAGTTAATATTGTTCATTGTTGAAAGATTATGCGCGATTCTGTGATGAAATGTTATGACCTCAACCCAAAATTATTCAAACAATACGATCGGAGTTAAAACATTTCTGAAGAGTATTTGTCAGTGGGATTTTAATCAGTTTTATTTGCGACTACAAAAGCTATCACGTCGATGCACTGCAAAACGTCCGATGTTGAATATGAAACACCGAGCTGGTGTTGAATTTTCAGTGCTCATTTATGGTGTTAGATTAACACCTCCGGGCGTCATTTCAAAATATAAAATTGCTTTTTGAAGAGTATCTTAGTAACTGCACTTCTTGTTGATTTTGAACTTTAACAAAACGATCAAGAATTTTCCGATAAAGTATACCTGATTTTTGAAAAAATGTGTAAACACATTTACACCACAGTAACACCAGTTGGTGTGGTCTCCTATTGAAGCTGGACGGGTGTTATACCATTGACATGAACACCAGCAATACCAAATCAAAACCATGCGGTGTCATCATTGAATTAACACCAGCCCAGTGTCAAAAATATCACCAGATATAGTGTCAATTAACACAACGACGTGCCAGGTGAACACTTTTCAACACCATCACAATACATTTTCTACACCAGTCCTGTGGGTGTGATCCTCTATTAACACTTGATCGGTGTTGAATTTAACACCCATGGTGTTAAATCTAACACCGATGTTTTTACAGTGTGTGTTGAGCTTGCATTTCTCGTATTACTTCTCTCCTCATTCCATGCTCTGGTGCTGAGAAGAAGTAAAAAGAAAACCTTATAGCAGTAAAATTCCCTACTCCTAGATTTTACAAGAGACACGGCTACCTGGGGTGACGAAAGGCAGGTTACTCTGAACATTTAGTTTACGTGAAGCTGAGGTATATAAGGCGAGATGCGGAAGACAGATATAATCAAACTACACATCAGCCTGAAACATTACAACGTTGATGGTTTTCCGGGGGTGGTGGGATTTACATTGTCATCCACTTTAAAGGAAGGCATTATTGAGGAGACTATTTATAGACCCATTGAAACGCAGAGACATACTTAATGCCCGGTTTTACGGTTTTGGTTTCAGCAGCGGCTGGCGGTTATTTTCAGAATCCTTCCTCTTCACGTATAGTATATACCTGGGAAAGGAGAGCAGTGCGGTACTTGGCAAAACCTCCTCGATTTAACACATCAATATTTTATGTGCATGGGCAAAGATATATGGACTGGTAATGCGAATCGTCCATGAACCTATCCGTGTCGTTTTCTCCAGCGGCAAACACAAACGCATATATATATGTAAGCTTTAATGGAATATATTATATTCACCCCTATAGTTTACTGTGCGCTATACCTGCATTCGATCTATTACGCACAAGACGGTGACAATTCACAATGAGGAAGGGGCAATCTGTACATAATGTGAAATGTTATAACATTTCAGCTGCAACAAGTCAGATTATCATCTCCTACACACTGAGTTGAACTTTTGAACACTGAAGAAAACCATGAAAGACATCTAGAATTAGATTGTACAGATAAGAATTCTTCGTGATCTTGACATAACGTACACTTGAGGATCTGCATATATAAAATATTATATACATACATACATACATACACACACACACACACACACACACACACACACACACATATATATATATATATATATATATATATATATATATATATATATATATATATATGTAATATAAACCGGAAAAAAAAAAACAAGGGTGGATGAAAACTCTACATCTGCCAGGGAAGCACATTTTACGAAACAAAACAACGAACATGTAATATTATTCGCATTTTTCATCAGCAACCCGAATGCGACATTGATGTTAAACAAATCTGTTTCTGAAGCAGATATATGCGTGTGTGTCCGTGCGTGTGTGAGTGATTGAGTGTGTGTGTGTGTGTGTGCGTGATATGAAAGCACAACCCGAAGAATTCATATTCATAACGATCGTGATTACATCCTAGTCCCTAGTCGAAGAGAAGCGATTTTCTTTGTTCCCCTCTCAACATTCACTGATAATCATTTTCAAGACTGTAAGCACGTTTCTTGTTCATTTTTTTTCTCTGCAGTACAAAGTGAGGTAAGTTTGGCAAGGGGGTTTGCCATCGGGCTCCATACTCGAGCGACAAAGAGGACTTGTCGGATGATTCTTCATTCTCCGAAGAAACTAATTCGTAAATTCTCTCGGTAATTAATTACCATTAAGCCAAGTTAGAGAGTGAGAGAGGCCATCTGAGTGAGTTTCCGGGACTGGCCGCGACTCGGGGGTACTGGCCCCGTTCTTTCATTAAAGCATCGCTGATGGAATGATAATAACGCCCCCGGTGTGTTCACTAGCTTTCCACTCTTCGCTATCCCATCCATTGCTTCTTCGTCTTCCCGAGTTGCCCTTCCTTCTGTCTGTCCTGCTATGTATAATGGCGCTCGCATCGTGTTACGATTTACATCCACTGTGCACTGCGCATCGCTCCGCGTATAATGTACGCCATTTTCTCGGTTCTCTGCATCTGAAATGAAGAATAGTTTGTGACTATGAAGAAACGATCGGGCTAGAATTGCAAGCGCATAACGATGTGCGTTTATACACTCGACAGTATCACAGTCTAATTAACTATGTCCAAATCTATTTCCACTCAGGCTGTGCTGGCATAACGAAAAGTTTCGTAATAGGCTTAATTGACAATTCAAGGCACAGAAAATTATTTACAACTGAACATTATCAAAATACGGCGCATATTAATACAAGTCATGAACAAGATGTCTCAAAGCACGATATTCCTTTTAGAGGATCCTTCGCAAACAGCACCACCTGTTTTATGGTTATTTTGTGGAGTAAACCTCGGAGTGTTTGAATGCTGTAGTTCAGTAAATCTTGGCGTATATAGTTGGTGTGTATAAGGATGCCGTACAAGTAGACCTTAAATTGACGGTCTATATATTAGTTAATAAGTCCTTCCCCCACCCCCATGCACCCCCATCCCCTTCCGGAAAGCACCCCTCCTTTTGGTCCTGTCCTGTAGAAACTATGTAAGATTTAATTTATCCTGAATTCTTTCTCGGAGAACTTTCATTCAATAAAATCAAGATGGTTCAGTTTAAATTTCAATTTCATAATTGCACTGCAACAATCAAACAAACTCACTTTTTTTTCAGCCGCTAATACAGTCCAGACGAGATCCATTCTCTTACATGATTATATTCTTGGAAATCGCAGCTCTGCGAGATCCATTCTCAAACAAAAACATTTTCTGCTCCAAAATTTCTGGTACCTGTGTACCTAATTCAGAAATTCTGTACAATTAAAACGTTCAAAATAGTTCATGCAGCTAACATGTGATGATCCCTGAGCGCCTGAAAGCTATCTCATTGAATGATAAATCATATCAACATATATCTATTTGCTATAAGACTCCTGTGCGCTTAGACGTTACCAAATTGATTGAGCTATTTTCGTTCGTTCTTAATTCAGTGGGATCGCGAAATAGAAATATCCTATAAGGATAAGAAATAAGAAACGTGATAAAAAGTACGAACTATTCAATATCTAAATATTCAAACTGAAATGTACCAGGAAGAAGTCAGTGAGATTTTGTATTTGGTTTTTTCGTCAGAGAACCATCTGTCGAAATTTCACGGTCGGTGCAATTTTTTGATCTATTGGGCCTACTTGAACTTATTGTCTCCACGCAAGTATCTATCACAAGGAAACGTTTGAAGAACAATTACCAGCACAAAATATCCAACTTCAATTTCGATACAGCAGCCATAAATCCATCTGACATGACCCTTTTTAAATACACACAGTCTGACCAGCATAATGCAGCAACTGGAACAAGAGCCACGCATATCTCGTGACAAGTTCTCGGAGAACATCCCTGCCGATAAGTCATAAAAGATGTAAAATGCTGTCAACACGGACGTTGAGGATATAATAGGCGTCTGTGTACGTTCTTCTCCGTTAATGTTCTTCCTATCTTGACGTCATCAAAACTTTCAAACTTGTGTCTAGTTCGACCAGTATTCACTTCGAGGATTTCCAATGCGTGATAGGTGAATCAATCCCCATCCCCTCACCCTATACAACATTTCTGCATGGTGAAAGATTGTGATTCGTAGTAAGCATCATTTTCAGGAAATATCATCATATTAATTTCGCATAAATTATATTCATGCCACGTTCTACAAAAGTAAGAAAAAAAAATGTAAAATGGAATCACAGTTATCTCTCTTTTTATCACTTAAAAGGAGATATACTTTTTCTTCCTGACAGTGCCATCAGAAAGACGAAAGTGGAACTTATGATATATCAAAAGAGTCATATCAATCACCACAGCCACCACTAGCAACACAACAGCTGCGACTATGCCTCTGCGAATACCACATGACTGTAACAATACTTCGACCGTCATCATACAACATCAGCCAGCTACTATAGAACTTATGTTGTATATATACAGCGCTTTGATCGCCACGACATCGTGATATATAAATAAATCAATGGATAAAAAAATAGATACATGATTATACAGTATATCTGTATATGCATAAATAAATAAATAAATAAAAACATATATTTATATATATAATTGTGACATAAGGGAGCTTAAACTCAACATTGCGGGATTGGTTCTTAACTTTATGTACGTGACAACTGGTGTCACATCTATTCGGTTGTCATTATATATATATATATATATATATATATATATATATATATATATATATATATATATATATATAGATATATATTGACAGACAGACAGACAGACAAATAGATAGATAGATCATGGAGCTGCTCCATGGACTAATAGATAGAATAATAGATATGTTTGTAATAAGATCTGTTAATGGACGTTGGACGTATTGATACCACATGACATTCGTTGAGTTTATATTCTAGTTTAAGGTCGTCGGATTTTCAGTTTTTGATTCTTGCAGGGGGAAACACTAGTTGAGCAAATAGGAATGTGTATTCATCACAGAGTATTACAAAGTCATGTGGAGGACATCTGCATATATGTATATAATTATACTCGTTTTGGAGTTAGCACAAGCTAAATTCTCTGTTGACGTTGCAGTGAAATGGTATAAGAGAACCACTAAGTTATTGTTTGTGAGCTTCGTTTGTTTGTTTGTTTGTTTGTATGTATGTATGTTTGTTTGTTTGTTTGTTTGTTTGTGCAGAATCTAATGGTCCCAGGCCACGCAGGCTGGGCTATATCTAACCCAGATAAATCAATGTCATAAGTACATTGTTTGTCTATAACGAATGGTACATGATTTTTGATGCACTATTCTAGCCAACATACACTACAAATGCATAATTTGTTCTTGTTCATTTCCCTTTCATCGAGGCCAAAGGCCGTTGTGACATAAAACTGCGCTTGGGCTATAATGCATTGTCGGGGATACAACATAGTACAAAATATCTAGTATTGCACATTTGGATCATGTACTATTTCACAATATATCAAAATAAGATAACTTTACTTATGACTAATGGTACTTCTTCTTTTGTCGCTATATTCCGTTACTGCACATCGTCTCAATCTTTTATGCTCTTGTCAATGGTTGTGTCTGATGATAATAATAAATGCTATTTATGCAGTTATGAAGCTATTTCGCGTCTATGGAGGAATTTTTGTATGTATTCATACAATCTAAGAGTTTTATGCATCTCAGTGCATCAGGCGTTATATGAGTATAAAGTGATTATGACAGCTTGGTAGCAATTTTCGGGACGGGCGCCCGCAGTCCCGATCAATTTCCCCTAATCGAATAGAATATCACCCGGCGGGATATAGGATCGTATTAAGACACCAAGCTTGTGTGGATTACAGTATAGTTGGAGAAACTGTGCTGTCGGCCATATTGTAATGCCACCAACGGGATGATAACTCGTAGATATGAGTGGGCGAAATCAACAAAAGGTCCCGATTAGCAATAGGCACGGGGAAAGCAGAATCCAAGCTTTTTCTCCGCTTTAATGGTCTAAAAAAAAAGGTCATATCGATCATCAGTAAACTATAAGTAGACGCCGAACTGACAATTATTCCAGTTGCCTTCATTTGTTTTCCTCTCTTTACTATTGAGGGGAGAGATATGAATTCATACACAGCTAGAATCATAAGCTACTGTCATTGCTCTTTAAACAACGAAATTCATTTGCTTTTTGACTGCCACAAGTATCTAGCACTGTACATCTCTGTATAGCAGCTGTTATATACGAGAAGAAATTGTGGCTCTGCACGGCGGCCACCTAATGTTCTTGACAAGATTAGCGGTCGGTTTACCGCCACATTGGGCGGGTAAACGAACACCAACGAGTAGAAAGGAGCGCGTATCCATTTCTATCTCTTTAACACAAATGCATACACGTATTTACATTATACACAAGCAAACACACACACAGTCACGCCAAAAGGTGTGCCTCCCGTATCGCTTTCGTGGCCCAGTTACCCAACGGTTACGGCCAATGACCCAAGTGGGCGGCTGCAGGCAATTTTGGAAAGCCGACCCTGGTGGTTGTCTTTTGCGCATGCGCTCCACCGAACGATTAAACCTTTCTTTTTTTTTCTCTCTCTCTCTTTCTCTCTCTCTCCATCTCTTTCTCTCTTGTTCATTCAGATCAGAGATGCGAAATCAAATTGGTTGGTTTGAACAACCAGAATGACTATGAATAAGCAATGTGTGTCCTTGCTATCAATATGGGGATTGTATTTTGTTTCGTTTTATCATATAGTGCAAAGTATGTGCTCTCTGTTTTTTTTTGTCTTCATCACATTAAACATAATGTACAACTTCAAACTGGTGTGATGATGAAGTGAGTACAAGTAACAACGAGTCAGTGATGGGGGTGGGGTGGAAGGGGGCACTGCTTATCGAGACGCACGCGTAATTCTTTTTCATGAATGCTTCTATATGGTGAAGCAGATAGTAGACGTCTAATGGCGCTTCAATAATATCAATCGGCGAATGACTATACCGCCATACCATGTACTCAGTACATTACGCAGCTTTCAAGAAACCACAGTCGCCCTAGCAGTGCCTATAACTTCCCGCCCGCTGATTTTTGGCTTTGTCCGGTCACTTCGTTCATATACTCAATGATAATCAGTATAACAAGATCAGATGGAAGGTGAAGTTGTATCGTGTTTCTGGGAGGACAAATTCCACAACTTTTATCTTTTTCTTCTTCACTTAGTAATAGTGCAAAAGTAGTTACAGCTGGAATATTTGTATCCTGTAATTTATGTGACGTATGTAGAGTTCATGGCGTTTCATCAAAAGAACCTTTTTTAAACTAGTAAATCGAGAGGCAAGTGTAGTAATACCAAAAGCACACACATAATTATGATACATGCATATATTCAAGATGGTTTATTGTGCAAACATAAAATAACAATCCAGCAGCTCGAAGGCTGATTCGGTTGCTTTACATCAGACTCATAAATGAAATTAAAATACCATTGATAATATAGACCTACATAAGAATGAAATACTTGATATTGATATTGATACACATCAGAGCTGAGCATGAATAATGGGATAAATGAGAGTATTGCACAACAGGAAATTAGATTTGTACGTGAAGGATTGAGCATTGCAAGATGGAGAAGAGCGGGTAAGGAAGTAAAAATGCAGCAGTGGGGAAGTAGATTCTGTGCCCAAAAGCATGAAAACTATACACTATACACAATATGTAACTGTATTGTTTTTGTTCAATTACATATGGAACTCCTTAAATGAGAGAATGCAAGCTTGGTATTGATCCAAGACTGTGATCCAAGATTGCAAGGAAACAACTCTGCTGGATCAAGAGCATTCCGCCGTGCCACATACATATTTTAAATTTCCTGTAATTCAATATCTAATCTCCGCTGGCATTCTTGGGGTGCATCTTCATAAATTGAACGACTGCCATCGCAAGAAGCCATCGCAAGAAGCATCTTCGTTCTCGTCCTGTTCCTCCTCCGCCTTAATAATTCCTTCCTTCTATTCCTCATGAACCATCCCCCTCCCTTCGCTATAATACATCATCCTTCAACCTCTGTAACAATGTAGTGCATTTTCGTATCTTTATAGTCCCTCTCCATAGCATCTACTCCCTCTTCCGTCTTTCCGTCTTTTCTCTTCATTATCTTCTTTTCTTCTTCTTCTTCTTCTTCTTCTTCCTCCTCCTCCTCTTCCTCCTCCTCCTCCTGCTCCTCCTCCACCTCCTCCTCTTCTTCCTCCTCCTCCTCTTCTTCCTCCTTCTCCTCCTCTTCCTCCTCCTCCTTCTCCTCCTCTTCCTCCTCCTCTTCTTCCTCCTCCTCCTCCTCTTCTTCTTCCTCCTCCTCCTCCTCCTCCTCCTCTTCCTCCTCCTTCTCCTCCTCCTTCTCCTCCTCTTCTTCCTCCTCCTCCTCCTCCTCTTCTCCTCCTCTTCCTCCTCCTTCTCCTCCTCCTTCTCCTCCTCTTCTTCTTCCTCCTCCTCCTCCTCTTCTTCTTCCTCCTCCTTCTCCTCCTCTTCCTCCTCCTCCTCTTCCTCCTCCTCGTCATCATCATCATTGCCTCCCTCATCATTCTCCTCTGCGTCTCCTCATCCTTCTACTCCCAAACTTCTTCCTCTTCCGCATTACCCACTTCTCCTTTTCCCTCACTCTTCACTATTTCTTTCTCCAAATTTATTATCTTCCTTTTCTTCTCCTCCACCACCATCCTTTCCTCCTCACCAACCTCTCTATTTTTGTCCCTTATCATACCCTTCCCTCCACTGTCTTTCTCCTATCCTTCCCTCTAGCAGTCGTCATCCGAAACTCGTCTTCCCCCAAACGGTCGTCGAGCCTCGGCTGCTGTATCGCCAACGGCTGACGGAATCTGAAGGCTCACTCGCCTATAAGCAGTTCTCAGATTTACTCCGACAGTCGCATCGGAAACTGTACCCTTCTCCCTCCCCTCCCCTCCCCATCACCATCCACCACCCCTCCCCTCTCCTCCCCCCCCCCCCCAACCCATCTCCGCATCCTCATCCCTCGATGCATATCCAGGAACAGTCATCCATCATGGCCTACTTCGGAGAAGTCGCGAGAATTGGGTCCGATCTCGCGGTTTGAGTTTTGGCTTTTATACACAACATTTACTCCTAATGAAATGAAGTGAAATGAGCCCTGTGGTGCGATGGCTCCGATCCAGGCACGCAACCCAACCCGCGTGGAGTGATGCGTCTTTGAGGGTTATGGCGCCTCAGAGAAAGGATTGTATAGTTTCTGTGCGTGCTTACGTTTCGTACTTGGATTGCACACTCACAGCTAACCCTGTCGATGCTGTGTTTTGACATCTATGTCGCATCTCTTGTCAGTGGTATCCTTTAATAGCTGTTCTGCGAAGATTAAACCAAAATTCTTGGGTTCGTCATCTCCGATAAGCTCGATAAGCTATTAAGGACGTTCTGCGTTTGTTCACTCTCATTTGCACCCCTGCTTCGTTTTCTGGTCGTGCTCCAAGAAGACTCATTATCCTGTACCCTGTACAACTGTTAGTGCTTTCTTTGAGGACGTTTCAGTGCATGCATGACCCACAGCAACGATGCACCTTAAGAGGGGACTGGTGTCATTAGCTGTTC